>NW_012267425.1:1115916-1119200 GCF_000151885.1 Dipodomys ordii | reverse complement strand
CAAGTGGTAGAGCGCTAGCCTTGAGCTGAAGAGCTGAGGGACAGCGCCCAGGCCCAGAGTTCAGGCCCCATGACCAGACCTAAAAAAAAAAAAAACACTAGCCTTATAGGGAAGACTTTTCCTTAATCCAATCTTTTTCTTTTGTGTTTGCTATTTGTTTGTTTGGTTGTGGGGCTTGAACTCTGGGCCTGGGAGCTGTCCCTTGGCTCTTCAGCTCAAGGCTAGCTCTCTACTACTTGAGCCACAGCACCTCTTCTGGTTTTCTGGTAGTTATTTGAAGATAAGAGTCTCACGGACTTTCCTGCCTGGGATGGCTTTGAACCATGATCCTCAGATCTCAGCCTCCTGAGTAGGTAGGATTACAGGTGTGAGCCACTGGTGCCCAGCTTGTGTTTTTGCTTTTGAGACAGGTTCTCACCATGCATCTTAGTCTGTGTAGTAACCCCAGTAGTGTCAATCGTAAGATCCTCCTATGTCACCCTCCTGAGTACTAGGATTACAAGTGTGCATCACCATGCCCAATTCTGTTCTCATTTAAGCAAAATATACTTTCAATTCAAAGCAGAATTCCATCTTAGTTTTGAGGGTATTTATTAGATTATATAACATACATTTCAATAACTACACTAGCTGCCCTAAAATGTATTCACCCAAAATCTGGCTTTATTTTCATCAGCCAGTATAGAAAGGCTTCAAAATCATTGTTGAAGAAAATTGCTGTTTTACTAGTATACAACTTTGATTCCATCATAACCAAGCATGTGTAATATAGAACTGCTTCAGCAGATAAATAGTTACCATCACATAGACAAAACTCAGCCTGCAATGACACAGGTTAAAAAACAAATTGTGCTTATGTTACAGTGCACCTACTGAAACTCTAACTCATCTGCCATAGTTTAAAGTACACCATGTACACACAGGCCTCTGGATTCTTCCTACTTTTGTGAATCTGCTATTTTCTTGAGTCTTTCAGAATGAGCACTGTCGAGGAAAAAGCACCTCTTTCAAGGCTAAGCACTGTCCCTGGCCCAAAGCAGGTGCTCAAAAGTTTGTTGGGTTAATGTCTTTGGCAGGTCCGGGATCAAGCCTCACAAAGAAAAAAATTCCGAAAGAAAAAAAAAAGCAAACTTACAGAAAAAAGAAAACAAGAAAGAATTTAGGAGATCCCTTGTTCACTTCAAGAAGTCACTATTTGATAAAGGTGAAAAGTGGATAGTTAGTACAGCAAATGACTAAGATACTTGGTTAAATGGGCTCTAGACATCATTCCATCTCAATCCCAAAGTAACTAAAAACTGCGTAGTTAAGCTAAGCATCAGTGTCCTATGCCTGTAATCCTACTTATTCAGGCAGCTGAGATCTGAGGATTATGGTTCAAAACCAGCCTGGGCAGAAAAGTCTTCAAGACTTATCTCCAATTAACCAGCAAAAACACTAGACTGAAGGCACGGCTCCAGTGGTAGAGCACTAGCCATGACCAAAAAAGCCAACCAGGAGCATGAGGACCTGAGTTCAAACCCTCATATCCATATAGATACGCACACCCATGCACACATTTAGAAAAACACAAGATAAACATTGGATTCTTCTACGTATCTATTAAATATATATGTATAAACAGTACGTCAATAATTTTTTAGGTAGAAAATATAAATGAATACTTAGAACTTGCTTTGAGAGGGAAAGGATTTTCTGAGAGAGAGAATATGTGTGTGCGCGTGCATGCGCATGTGCACATACCCTGGTACTGAGGCTTGCACTTAGGGCCTGGGTACTGTCCCCTAGCTTTTTTGCTCAAAGCTGGCACTCACTGGCTTTTTGCTGGTTAGTTGGAGATATAGGTCTCATGGATTTTCCTGCCCAGGCTGGTTTTGAATCTCAATCATCAGATCCCAGCCTTCTGAGTAGCTAGGATTATCCGTGTGAGCCAATATACCCAGCAAAGAAATCGTAACAGAAATTTTATGTATCAGAAAGACAAGAAGAACTAAATGACATATGACAAAGGAAAAATATCTGTATGATGACAAAGAGTTAACATCCTTAGTATATTCAGAGTTCTTACTAATCCATTTAAAAAGAAATATCCTGATGAAAATAATGAATGCAAAACATGAACAGGCAATTCACAAAGACCAGATACAAATGGCCATTGATTAACAAGATTGAGCCTCAATAATAATCCAAGGAACATTAATTTAAAAGATATCCATCCAAGTCTGGGAAAGTATGAGAAAATGGCATTTTCCCAGACTGCCCTGGAAATTGGGATAGCCTTTTGGAAGGTAATGTGGTAGTACCTACCAGCAACTCCAAGTCTCGGCAGCCATTCTTCCAAAATGTTTGGCTCATAGCCATGTGTGTTTGCATATGCCTGTAATCCCAGTTACCTGGGAGGTAGAGACAGTTTGAGGTGAGCTGGGGCAAACATTAGTGAGACTCTATCTCAAAAATAAGAAGGTGCCATAGAGCACATCTTTAATTCCAGCTATTCAGAAGGTAGAAGTAGGAAGATCAAGATTTGCGACCAGCTTGGGTAAAAAGTTAGCATGAGACTCCCTATTTGGAAAACTAAAAAAGCAAAATGACTGGTAGAGTACCTGGTTAAGGCCCTTAGTTTAATCCCCAGTACTGTGGTAGAAAACAAACCCAACTGACCAAACAAACCAAAAACCATGACTTAGTTCATGAGGAAGTTCAATCTTGTACTATTTTTAAGAGCAAACAGTTGAGAAAAACAATAGGGGGGACAATGAAATGGATGATGGTCAAGTCAGCACCAGACTACACTGCTATTTAAAAGAAGTGAAACAAAAAAGTAAAAAATAAATAAAAGAAGTAAAGCAGAGATAAATATACATGGGGAAATCAATGTAGAATATGTGTAATGCCATCTTGTTTGTTAAAAATACAAAAGATACATATAGTCCTAGAAGATTTAGAAGAATCTACAGTAAGCTATGAACAGTGGTTACTCTCAATAGTGGGAGCAGAGAATAAGGAACTTTCATTTTTGTACAATTGATATTAGGTGGCTTAATTTTGCTATAAAAGCATGCAGTACAATGAAACCCTCCACTGAATAATGAGTGCAAGCTAATTTTTAAAAGTATGTATTATGTTTGCAATTTTTTTTTATTTTTTTTTTTTTATTTTTGGGTCCAGTCATGGGGCCTGAACTCTGGGCCTGGGCGCTATCCCTCAGCTCTTCAGCTCAAGGCTAGCACTCTACCACTTGAGCCACAGCGCCACTTCCGGCTTTTTTCTTTTTGCTTATGTGG
>NW_012267425.1:1091565-1115601 GCF_000151885.1 Dipodomys ordii | reverse complement strand
AGGGTTGCACACCACACTCAGTGAACCACCATTCTTTTTGTTTGTTTGTTTTTGTTTTTTTTGAAGGGAGGGTCCGGTCGTGGGGCCTGAACTCTGGGTCTGGGCGCTGTCCCTCAGCTCTTTAGCTCAAGGCTAGCGCTCTACCACTTGAGCCACAGTGCCACTTCTGGCTTTTTTCTTTTTGCTTATGTAGTGCTGAGGAATCTAACTCAGGGCCTCATGCATGCAAGGCAAGCGCTCTACCACTGAGCCAACTTCCCAGCCCCCCCTGCAATTTTTTTAAAAATAAAAATAAGATGTTAAGCATTTATCTACTAAAGATACGTTTTATTATTTGAGCTCAAATGACTGTCTTTGTCATTCATAAGTAGTAGGAGTAATAAAGTAATAAAAATATCTCTTCCTTACTAAATTTCTTAAGAGAAATAGATACTATCACCACTACTTGTTTTATAAATCTATTTGTTATCTTAAAAAAAAAAGACTATTAGCCGGGCGTCGGTGGCTCACACCTGTAATCCTAGCTAGTCAGGAGGCTGAGATCTGAAGACCTCCGTTCAAAGCCAGACCAGGCAGGAAAGTCCGTGAAACTCTCATCTCCAATAAAACCACAGAAAACCTGAAGTGGCGCTGTAGCTCAAGTGGTACAGTGCTAGCCTTGAGCTGAAGAGCTGAGGGACAGAGCCCAGGCCCAGAGTTCAAGCCCCACGACCACCAAAAAGAAAAAAAAAGACTATTAAAAAGAGAAACTGGGCCGGGACCTAGTTCAGGTATAGAGCTTACTATGTACAAAGTCCTTGGTTCCATCCTCAGGGCAAAAAATAAACATAAAAAATGGACAAAACACCCCCAGGCCTAACATCTACCAGAAGAAATTCATTCACTGCCCATATTATGTTTAGTCTTCACATTTTCTGAGACAATGAACAAAGCACTAGCCATATGACTCTCACCAGTATAAATACATGGAGTCCAAACAAAATCCACTCAGCCAAGCCCAGAGCACACATCACAGTAGTAAAGGGAAATGGTAATTTGAGTCACAAGATCAGGAGCGGAACTAAATCTGAGACCCGAAGGCAGTGTGATATTTTTGTTTAAAATTTCCTCTATACCTTCTCTTCTCCTCCATTCAAACCTTGCTCCTTATATAATCCCTAACTATGCTGATGGCTGGAGATAGCTTAATGAGGTACCTCAGAAATCACTAGATAGACACGACAAAATTACTATTCAGGATCAAACTGAAATCACAATTCAGTCAGCAAACTGAAATCACAATTCAGTCAGCCTATGTGAAAACTCACCTCTTTCTTTTTTTGTAGGAGAAGAAATAGGAAAATTCAACTGGATTCTGCTTTACTACACAGAATCTTTGAAATCCAAGTGTCAAAGTATCAAATGTGGAGTGACTACTGATTAAAAAAGAAACCAGCCTGAGAGGATGAGCCTGATAAAAGTTTTTATAAAACTAAAGTATTGAAATAGTCTAAAATGTAGCTAATATGGCAACTAAGTATCAGACCTAGAATGAGTTGGCTCTCTACTTTTCAAAAAGCACTCATCTTGCTCTAGAGTGCAAGAGACAGATGAGGGTCTGGATGCCGTCTTTTGTTTCCATGGGACTAGTATAGCAAGCTATGAGCCATGGGCTTTGCTGTTCTGTGACAGTTTCGGAAGGGTGCCCTTTGAAGGGAACACACACCAATTTCCATATCTAAAAATGCTTTACACTGCTCACTAATATGGAACTGTAAGTGACTGGCTCAAAACCAAGGCAAAGAAAGCAAGAGGCTGAAGACCACTAGGCAACAGCAGCAGCTAGCGCAGGTGAAGAGCTCAGGACAGGTGTTTGCCTGCTTCTAGGTGAACTGAAGTTGCAGATCACCAGTTCCGGCTCTCATCTGACACCCGCCCCCAGATCACGCTGTAGCTACCAAGTAACTCTACCCAAACTGACCTTTCAGGGCTCAGGGAAGTGACTTTTTTTTATTATATGGCACAGTTTGGCACAGTTATGTCATTAGTCTTTGGGGTAGTTTTATACTGTCCAAGAGTAGTGTATCTTTTTTTCCTTTTTTTTTTTTTTAAAAACAGATGGCCAAACCAGGACATATACTAAAAAAAAAAAAAGGAAGGTTACTTACCTGAGCCCTAACATCCCAGCTACCATGGAATCCTGTTGGAGCTGGTCTACAGAAGCAAGGTGTATTCTGGGGAGTCACATGTCACATCAAAGCAGGAACTGGTGAGTCTGTATTTTTATGGAGCCTAAAACAAAGAAAATTGTAAGTTGAAAGTCCCCATTGAGCTGCACGACCTTTTTCCCAGGACTATTTGGGATATTTTGAAGATAAACGCATAGATAAAGTACTTTGTTACTTCCCGACTCACCTAGTTAGAAAGCAAAGGATAAACTGCAAATTACTGACACGTAATTGCACAATGCTAAAATAAAGATTAATGTTTGTTAGAATCAACAGTATCACAAGGTCTTGTCACCTGTAGGGGACACTTCGACAGTGTAAAGCACACCATGAGCGATCATTTCTAGCAAGTATTTCTTCCACTACATCATTCAGAAAAACTCAAGGCAAGAATGTATGTTCAAGAGAACATACAACATCAAAATATCCCCAAAAGATCATGCAAAATCCAGAGACAAAAATCTTCCTTCTTTTTCAAGCAGCTGGAGCTGCAAAGAAATATTATAACATCATGTAAAAGACTTCAACCTAAGAGGAAAAAAAGCACCATGTGTCCAAGTGCCTGGGCGATCCAAATCCATCATTTAAAGTATGGAAGAGTGTCTCAGAGCAATTACTTTTCAACCTCTCAGATCAGTAAATCTCACTGTTCAACAAACTTACTTATTAGTTTGATGGTTTCTTTTGCTTTTTTTCACAGTCTCACTACTGTTTACCAGGCTGGCTCCTCTCATCTTCCTGCCTCAGCTTCTTTTGCTTTGGAATTCATGTTCAAAATGGAGTTCTGTCATTAAGATTGTCACCATTTCTTTCTTGAAACCTAAACTGTCCCATATTAGCTATTTCTGATACCTTGCTGGCCCAACAACTGCTTTATACTGAAACAAAAAGTAACATTATACAACTCAGAGACCATTCACACAATTATTCATGGAATCAAATCCACAGGAAGGGCACTGCCAACCAAGTCCTTCACTTGTCACTGGTTAGTAGCTACCTAGTGGTACCTAGAGTTACCTTTTGAGGTTCAGTGAAACCTCAAAATTCCCTAAAATGAAGTTAAATATTGAAGAAGTTAGTACTTCTTGGTCACCTGGATAATAAAAAACAAACCTGTATCTTGGTTAGGAGGTGTTGAAAAGTCCCAGTCCTCCCATCTCCCCCCATGGTACTAGAAATTGAATCCAGGGAGACCTGGAAGCACTCTTGACACTTAAGTCATGCTCCCCTCCAGGTCAGTTATCCTCCTACCTCGGCCTCCTAAGTAGCTGAGATTACAGACATGTGCTACCACCTCCAGCTAAGTCACAGCATCTCAAGGCCACAAGTTCTTTAATCTATTTGCAACTTTTTATTTTATTCATCTACTTTTTATTCATTTATTTTTGGCAATACTGGGGTTTGAACTCAGGGCCTTCTGCTTGTTAAGCAGGTGTTCCACCACTTATGGTACGCCCACCCCCCCCCCAAGCCATTTTTTTTTATGGAGCCTCAGGCTGAACTCTGGGCCTTAGGTGCTGTCCCTGAGCAACTTTTGCTCAAGGATGTTACTCTACCACTTGAGCCATAGTACCACTTTGAGCTTTTTCTGTGATTTAACTGGAGATAAGAGTCTCACAGACTTTCCTTCCTGGGCTGGCTTCGATCTGCAATTCTCAGATCTCAGATTCCTGAGTAGTTAAGATTACAGGCATGAGACACTGGCACTTAGCTTGTTTTTTTTTTGTTGTTTGTTTTTTCTAAACAGGGTCTTATGCTTTTGCCCAGGACTGCCCTCAAACTTCATTCCTTTTACCAATGTCTCCTGTGTAGCTAGAAATATAGGTATGTATCACCATACTTGGTTCCTATTTTATTTTTGTGGTGTGGGGACTGAGCCCAGGACCTTACACATGCCATCCTAGGCAAGTGCTCTACCAGTAAACTCTACTCTTACACTCCCGTTTCACTTGTAAATTGAGGGAACTGGACTAAGGGTTCTATCTCTGAAAGTTAAGTCTTTAAATCAAGAGTTCATGAAAAAGAAGCCAAAAAAATGAGTACAGTTAGGTAAAAACATAAGCAAGCAGGTCAATATATATATATATAACATCCTCAGCTCTTATGCAAGGAAGACAACAGCAAGCAGTCTTACTAAGGTTTGGTCCTGTCAGGCTTCAGGGCCAATTAACAAAGAGCTCAGACATCTGCAGTAGCTGAAAAAAAAAAAAAAACTACACGCTATGGTGAACACACATCTATATGCCAGCAGACCTAGACAGTGTGCCTTGAAGATGTTAAAAAGCCGAGGCTTTGTTCTCTACACAAATGGTCATACCCCTCCTTTGCCAGCATCCACATTCCTACTCCGGCTCAGTTACTCCACACACTATACCTACCCGCAAAGTGGTGAAACCAAGTATTTAAGCAACGTCATGTCAATCAAACTTCCCGAAGGAAAAGACTCCTTTCAAGAGAAGGAAGAAGAGAATTAGGGAAAGCAGAAGAGCATACCTTCTGTGGAAGCAAACTCCAAGAAGGAGTGGAGCCATTTATACTGGTCCTACCTGAAATGATGTGAAGGTTCGCTGGCTTGACTGGACAACAGCCGAGTGACTGGAAAGGACTCGGATGAAAGCACTGAGGACAAGGTCCTCCCTTTGGAGGGAGCGGCAATAATGTTCTCTACCCAACCAAAAACCTCTGTCAGGCAGCCTCAAGGACGGGTCTGCATGGATGTCACCAGAGCAGAAGGAGATGGAAACAAGGTGTCCTGCCACACACAGGCTCTGGAGCTCTCCATTTTACCCTGGTGCGCTTGAAACACTAGTTACTGCAAATGCCATTCGTTTTCTGTGCTTCTTTCCTCCCGAAGGAAAAGGAAAAACTCAAGGCAGCCTGATGACAAACTGTTCTTAGCCAATTAAAATATCCCCAGTGATAGTCATCTTTGTTAAAGATTATGGGTTCTAAGACACCTCATTTATCATGCAAATAGTCCTAGGCAGGTACAGTGGGAACGTAATAATTTTACCTGGCTGTTCTGTATTTTAGGTTAAGGAAATGAACTTCTTGTCCCATCTTCCTCAAGGGGGGAAGGATTATCCAGGTGGGGGCAACAGCACATTGGATTCTAGCGAGGTTCTCTCTTTTTCTTTCAACGTCCACAGCTTCCCTCCCTGTCCCTCTAGATTAGGTCTCACAGAGGCCAGGGAGTCAGAGGAAACAACTCTGGCTGGAAAATTACATACAATAAACACAGAATGCAAAACTGTTTCAGAAACCTCCAAATACACTGTGGTCTGTTTTTATGCCCAGACCTACCTCAGGATCCAAACAACATAAAAGTGGAAGCAGAAGGCTGGGTGAGGATGTAGCTCAGTGGCAGAGTGACTGCTTACCATGAGTAAGCCTTATGTTCCATCCCCAGAAGCTCAAAACAAACAAACTCCAAGGAGAGATGACTGCATATTACATTCTTATGAGGTCAAAGACCTGGTATTCTAGATTTAAAGCATCTAATGCAAAATTGTAATAACAGGAAATAGGAAAGTATGATAGGTCAGTACTTCAGGAAAGCCACATACAGTTTCTTCAAGTTGTCGGAACACACTGGCTTCAGATACCACCAAGCACTTTGCAGATAAACTTCATTCTCAAAGCTGCCTGCACAGTTGAAAGGCTTAAGGATGTAACGAACAGCTAACTGGGATAGGGATGTGTTCCTGAGGGCAAACACCAACTACCGAAACAAAGCAGAGACCTCAACTTGTCGTGCCTCACGCTCAGATGTACAAACCCTGGTATTGTCAGCAAGTGAGGCTCATACGGCTATGTGGATGGGCATGCACTCTGGTGGTGGGCAAGCTAACTGATTTGGCATGAATAGCTAGCTGATCTATGATCATTTAATCAACTGTGTTTCTACGAAGCTTACTGTATGTACTCTCTAGGGTTCTGATATAGCCAGGTAAGAGAATAAAAGCAAGTGTTCCCTAGGCTTCTTGACTGGGATTTGAAGCCCATGAATAAGCTATTTCTCCAAATCCCTGGTGGAAATTCCCCAAAGACCTAAACAAAAATCCAGACCCCATGTTTTTATAGGAATCCAGTATATTGCAAAAGGCCCAAGAGGTCAGCTTAATCTTATTAATTGCGATTGGTTAGATTCCAGCTGCAGAACCCCACATTTTCCTCTCAAATAGGAATTGCCAGGCCAAACATGCTTTACTCATACAGTATAAGAAAATACCCAGAACTTGTGAGAACTGTACACCATCTAAGCCACTCAGCATCACACACCAGTAGGCTCAGTTCCATCATCACCCACAGCCCCCTAAATTCGAACCTATCATCTCACGGTTTGGGGTAATGATCCCCATGGAGACACAACGTGTAAATGGTTCAGCAAAGCCCATTTGTGTTCTTGGAAAAATAAACAGAAGCACACACATACCTGCCTGACCATGAGTCAGGAATATCAGTTTTGTGGTGGAACCCATTTCTGCTGTCACCAACACACAGCCGAGCACACAACAGAAGCAAGTAGCACAGAAGTGTCCCATAGCAAGCTTTTCCTCCTAGAGTCCAAACTTAGCAATGCCATAAAGGGTCTCCTCTTTGAAGAGAAATCCGTTTAGAGTCCACAATGACCTTAAGTCTTCAGTGCAAAATCTCAGAAACATTGCCCCTGCTACATACTTAAAAGTCACCAGAGTTCCAGCAGGGGTGGCTTGGTCATAACCAAACTAAAGAGAATAAACTTTCTTCCAGAGACAATCGACAGGAGTCATAGCAATGCGGTGAGTTTGCCCCATCTAGTACTGGTGATCCTGAGCGCTTCAGGACAATGAGAACCCGTTACATACAATGTCCCACTCCACTTATGTAACTGGAAGATCGCCGGCGAAGCGGGGGGGGGGGGGGGGGGGGGGGGGGGGGGATGGGAGAGCGCTCACATTCCGAAGGCACAGCACCCTCAAAGAACCTCTGAGGTCCGTGGAGGCACGCTCTCATGCAAGAGCCCCAGGTGCTGCCGTACGCGATCCCCTAACCACCGTTTTTTAGAGCAACTATAGCCACCTCTTTATGATGAGTTGTGGGACCCCAGGAACACAATGTCTAGACCTTTTTTGTGGGCAGACAATAATCCTCACCTACTTGTTCTTCATAGTCGGGGAAAGGAGCTGGAGGACCGACTTGCTCGCAGTGGGGGCACAAAGTCATGGAATGGAAGAGAAGGAGGGGGAGGCAAAGCCAGGAGATGGGGGTGAGAGCGCAGGAGCCCTTGTGGCGCACTCTCCCGACGGGAGATGAACTGCGCACGCGCGCCGGTGGGGGGGGCAGAGTAACGGGAGAGGGGGCGCGCGAGGGAGGGAGAGGGGAGAGCGCGATCCAGGGAGAGGCCGGGGCCGCGGGCGCGCGACGGCGCGGCGGCCCAAAGCCCCAAGAAGGACAGGAGCGCGCGCAGCTCCGACAAGGAACGCTGGGGCAACAAGGGCGCCCGTAGGGCTGGGGGCCGGGATGCACACAGATGGGGCAGGAGGGAGAGAGACGCCAGACGAAGGTGGCTCCGGAAAGAACGCGTCGAGGACCGTCACCCGCACTTGCGGGTGACCAGCCGAGGGGAGAATCGTCGCCGGCGGGAGGGGGAGGGTAGAGAGGAGGGACGCCATCCGCCAGCCGGGTCGCCCGACCCCACGAGCCCCTCCCGCGCCACGTCCCGCCCCTATCCCCCGCCCCCCGGCAAGGGTCCCCGCCCGCGGCCTCAGCGGTCCCACTCACAGTCTCTCCTCCTCGCCTCCTCCTCCTCCTCCGCTCGGCGCGGCAGCGGCGGCGGCGGCCATTTTCCGGACGGCTTTTTACCACAGCCCTCTCTCCGAGAGGAGGGAGCGCGCGCGCCACCGACGCCGGGACCCCGCACGGCGGACGTCGCGCCCCGCCCTCCCGGGCGGCCTGCGTGCTGCTGCACCTGCGTGCCCGCACCCCGCCTCCAGCGCCTCCGAGGGCCTGCCCTCCATTGGCTGTGGCATCCAGGCGGAGGCGGGGCCTTAGTGCAGACGTACGCAATTGGTAGAAGTTCCCGTCAATATCAGCCGGGAAAAGGGGTGGACCGCCATCCAGCGGTGGATTGGTTGCCACCGACTGTCATTTGGGGAAAAGAGGTGGCTTGAACACGGAGGGGATGGTTTAGTGGGCGGAATTTGAATGCTAAGGATTAATGGGCCCTTGTGGACGCTGGGGCCAGCGAAGGCCTAGGCTCTGGACGCCTGTTTATGTCACTCTGCCAAGCTGTTGACCCGCTCTCTGTAAGCGCACCGAGTACATTGCAATAAGCGTTTCACTGCGCCGACATTAAAAAAATATATGTCGCCACTTACAGTAGCAGCTACAAAGTTGCCAGCCCTGGAGTCTGACGTTGTTCCAAGCCTAGAGACTTAGTTTGAAAGGCCTACTCATTGCATTATTTCATTAGCGCCTGCCAGGTGCCACACTGTCTTAGAGGCACAGAATAAACTAAGGACAAATCACAGCCCTGGCCTTCGCAGAACTCTGGCGATGGGCGATGGTTCAAGCCAAGGCAGCCTGAGACCTGTCATTGTTGGGTTAGATTGTTTGCTGGAGGTGTGTATAAGGGACAATGACAGCCGAGAGGAAGCAACGTTTATCTCGGTTTGGAACACATAATTTGGGACCTGACATACAGCAATTCTCTTTTGAGAAAATATTTAACAGTGTGACGAAAGGTTAAGCCAATGCAATGTTTAGAATAGGAGTGTCCATTAAGGTGATCTTACCCTGATACCAATCCATCCAATCCATCCTCATGCTCGTGCTGGTCTTGTGTTTAACAAGCCACCTGATGCTGACTCCTGCCTCCCTTCACTTACTGAATACCTGCTATGTGCCAGGCACCATTCCAGGCTCTGAATGCACAGTACTGAACAACAACAACAAAAAAGCAAGCTAAACAACTTTATATAGAGATAAGGGCTTTGACATAGGCAATCCACCTGTGAAAGTGCTATTTAGAGATCTACTGGAGTTTAGCCCTTATTTCATTCCCTGCCCCCCCCATGAGTATTCTGTGAAAGAACATTCCAGGCAAGCTGAAAGGCCCTGAAGAGGAGCCATGTCTGACATGTTGAGACTAAGGAGGACAATGTGGCTGGGAGTGGTAGAGAATGATCATTGAAAGGCACTTCCGGCCACACTGAGAAGTGGAAGATTATTCTGAGATGAGAAGCCCTTGAAGGATTTTGAGTCAGAAGCTGACATAATCAGATCTATGTTGAAGATGGAGAGTGGAGAAACGGCTGTGGTGGATGAAAAGAGGACAGAAGGCCAGTCTGGAGGTCTGATGAGCTGTAACTTCTGAGAAGTCAGTCCAAATATGTTTGCAAGGTTAAAAAGACAGAATTGGATGTAGTATGTAGAGAAAGAGAAGAAACAAAGGTGATGTCTGAGTTTTGAGCAGTAGCACCTGTGTGAATAGTTTCCGGCATTATGGACATAATTAGAGGAAAAGCAAATTTTTCATAGATGCTTATCAAGAAGTCACTTTTGAAGCCAATGGCTTCATGCCTGTAATCATTGCTACTCAGGAGGCTGAGATTTGATCTGATGATCATGGTTCAAAGCTGCTCAGGACAGAAAAGTTCCTGTGAATACGTATCTCCATTTAATTAGGAAAAAACCAGAAGTGGCACTGTGGCTCAAGTTGTAGAGCTCTAGCCTTGAGCACAAAGAGGCTCAGGGACAGCACCCAGACCATGAGTTGAAGACCCACAACCGACAAAACAAAAGGAGTCTCTTTTGAGCATGGTAAGCTTGAGGTGCTGTGGCTCTAATGGCTTTAAAGTGGAAGTGTTGCGTAGGTGGTTGGATGTGTGTGGCTGGAGGCCACTGCTTCAGCTCAAGTAGCCAGCAGGTCAACAAGCTCATCATCCAACTCAAAAAACTCTAAAAGTATAGCAAAGGAAATGTGGAGAAAACAGAAATAAAGACAAACAGAAATTAATGGAAAAGAAAAAAAAATAGAGAGGACTGAGGAAGCCAAAAGCTACTGTTTGAAATGCTCAAAGCAAAAGCTAGCCCTCTACCAAGCTGGCAAGTAAATGGTATCGGAAGTAAAAATGGGATCTAACAACAGAAAGGTAGAAAATTTGTGGGAGTATTATGAACCACAGTATGCCAGCAAATTTGAAAAAATACAAGAAATGAGTAAATTCCTAGAAAATAAAGTTTACCAAAATTGACCTCAGAAACAGAAAACCTGGAGAGACTGCCCCCCATACCTTCAAAGAAATTAACTATGTATTTTAAAACTTAACTCCCAATCACAAAAACAGGCCCAGAGAACTTTACCAAATGGCTTCTTCCCAATGCTCAATGAGTGTGTAGTTCCAATCATGCACACAAAAGAAAAATTTCTCCATAGTTATTAGAATAACATAACTACTACAATTAGCATGGTGGTATGCACCTGGAATCCCAGCACTCAGTATGTAGACAGGAGAAACGTGAGTCTGAGGTCAACCTAGAGAGACTCTGTTAAAAAAGTTAAAACTCCAAAAAACCAAGCACAAGAAATGTAGTTCAGTGATAGAGTGCTTGTGCTTGCCTAGCATGTGCAGGGCCCTAGGTTCCATTTAACACTGCCAAAAACTAAAAGAAAAATATAACCACTATAATAACCTGAGGAATATATGACACAGGATGTGGAAATTATGCAAAATAAACTGAATCCAGTAGTATATGATGATATAGCCTAACCAGGTTGAGTTTTAGCCTTAGAATGCAAGGGTGGTTTAAAATGGGAAAATCAAGCCGGGCACCGGTAGCTCATGCCTGTAATCCTAGCTACTGAGGAGGCTGAGATCTGAGGATCACAGTTCAAAGCCAGCCCAGACAAAAAAGTCCGTGAGATTCTTATCTTCAATTAACCACCAGAAAACTGGAAGTGGTGCTGTGGTTCAAGTGGTAGCGTGCTCGCCTTTAGCTGAAGAGCACATGGCCGACAAAAAAAAAAAAAAGACAAAGTCAACCATCACAATTTTTTTTTGGGGGTCGGTCGTGGGGCTTGAACTCTGGGCTTGGGCGCTGTCCCTCAGCTCTTCAGCTCAAGGCAAGCGCTCTATGGCTTGAGCCACAGCACCACTTCCAGCCATCACAAATTTTAAAAAAGATGATTATTCCAATAGATGCTGAAAATTGGCTTGATAAAATTCAATACCTTTTTAAGATTTTAAAAACAATTTGAATGTACATCATCCTTACAATAAAAAATTTAGAGAATTGCAAATACAAGAAAATGTTCTTAATTTGATAAAAGGTATCTATAAAAATGTGAACATCATAAATAATTATGTTAAATGAGAATAAGAAATAGAACATGATCTAGAATGCAATATAAGTCATATAAAATAAAATACATACAGATTTTTCCCTTTCTATCCTTGTCATTGGCTTTTTCTTGTGAGGAGAAAGGTCTGCTCTTCTTAAGTTAATCCTCTGGTGTTAGAATACAAGTGTATAAACCCAGCTAGTAATAAAACACTGGAAAAATGCAATGGGGAAAAGATTCAGTTCACTCTAAGTACAAAAATTATTAAGGGGCTGGGAAGGTGGCTCAGTGGTAGAGCGCTTGCCTTGCATGCCTGAGGCCCTGGGTTCGATTCCTCAGCACCACATAAGCAAAAAGAAAAAGCCGGAAGTGGCACTGTGGCTCAAGTGGTAGAGCGCTAGCCTTGAGCTGAAGAGCTGAGGGACAGCGCCCAGGCCCCACGACCGGACCCCCCCAAAAAAAAGTATTTAAAAAAGTTAAATAGAAGAATGTTTCATTAGACAGATGAAGAAAAGGAGGAACATTGCAAGAAATGTAACTGGTCCAGGCTATTGCTACAAAAAAAAATTATTAAGCATCTATAAACATACTTAGTAAGAAAGGCCAAAGCCTATCTAAAACTTTACTGAAATATATAAAACAGGACCTGAACAAAAATAGCCATATTCTCTGAAGGGGAGAATCAACATAATAAAAACGTCAGTTCCTCATAAATTAATCTGGAAATTCTTTGCCTTGATCTAGATTTTTCCCAGGCTGTCCTTGGACTGAGATTGTCCTACCACTGCTTCCAGAGTAGCTGGGATTATAGGTGTGTATCACTCTTCCTAGCAAAATTCAAGGGTTTGTAGGGACTGTAACAAGTAAGTTAATTCTGGGTTGGAGGGAAAAAATGTTCAAGAGTAGAAGCCAGAATAAAAATTAAAAAAAAAAAAAGAGTAGAAGCCAGGAATTTTTTTTTTTTGCAAAGCAATGCAGGGGAATCTTCCTGAGTTCCTTACATTGAATAAAAGGAACTGAAATGATACAATTTCAATCTCAACACCGAAAAGTAAGATAAAATATTACCTTCAACATTTAAAAAATTTTATGTAATTGTACAGAGAGATTTCCATTCAGCATGTTGATTTATGAATAGGATACATCATGATCATTGTTGCCCCTCCCATCCTTCTTCGCCCACCATCTATCCTATCCTCACCAATCCCCTCAAGTTCCATTTGCATATATGTACCTTGAATATTATAACTGTATTTGACCACCACTCCTCTTTCCACTATGGGCAAAAGTTTTTTTTAAGGGGCTGAATATGATGGCTCATACCTGTAGTCCCAGCAACTCAGAAGGTAGAGGCTCACTGAAGTCAGTCCTGGCAAAAATTTAGAGAGCCTCACATCCCAACAAATAAGCCTGGTGTAGGGAACAAAGTTTTTTTTTTCTTTCACTACTAGAGGTTGAACTCCGGGCCTTGTAAATGCTAGGCAAATATGCTACCACTTGAATTATGTCCCCAGCCTTTTTATTTATATTCTTTTGAGATAGGATGTTATTTTGTTTCACTGTTTGTTTGTTTTTGCCTAGGAATGACTTAAAACTGGAAATACTCTTGCCTATACCTTCCAAGTAGCTGGGATTATAGGCATGTACTACCATGTCCAGAGGTAATGGAAAGTATTTACTATTATAATTTTTAAATGGTCCATATAAACTGCATGCTGGAGGCTAATGCCTGTCCTAGCTACTTGCTAGACTATGAACAGAGGATCACGGTTTCAGGTCAGGTTGGGCAGAAAAATCTACAAGATTCCATGTCAAGGTAGAATGCTGAATATAGTGGCAAGTGCCTGGCATCCTAACAATGACAGGAAGATCATTATAGGAAAATTACAGCTCAGTCATTTACCTGGTAAGGAAGCAACCTATTAGAAAAAATCCATCATAAGAAAGACCCTATTCTAAAAATAACCAGCAAAAAACAAGGCTAGGGGCATGGCTCAAGTGGTAGAGTGCTTGCCTAGCAAGCTCAAGGCCTGAGTTTAAACCTCAGTACAAAAAAAATGGTATACTAAAAAAATGAGACTATAACTTTTTTTAAAAAAAGATCCATTTAAAAATAAGGAGATAAAAACCAGGAGATGTAAAAGGGATGGCAACTAACAAAAGAGAAAAAAACAGAAGGATTTTATTAATGTAGAGGACAGCATAAATGTCTATTCCATTTGTCCAAAAATTCCTTGAACTGATGGGAAATGTACTTTAGAAGAGAAATTCCAAAATGCCAAAGGAAAATGAGAAATGACAAAGGAAAATTTTAGAACTGATAATCTAAGATCATATGACTAAAATATAAATATAAATTTGCTTCAAACACTTACAAAACATCTAAAGTTACTCATGCATTGGACCTACCACAAGACAACTTCAGAATTTTCCAACAAGTAGAAATCACATAGATCACAATCTCTGGCAATAATATAATAACACTTAAAAATTAAGAACAAAAGAATGGGGCTGGGAAGGTGGCTCAGTGGTAGAGCGCTTGCCTTGCATGCCTGAGGCCCTGGGTTCGATTCCTCAGCACCACATAAGCAAAAAGAAAAAAGCCGGAAGTGGTGCTGTGGCTCAAGTGGTAGAGCGCTAGTCTTGAGCTGAAGAGCTGAGGGACAGCGCCCAGGCCCAGAGTTCAGGCCCCACAACCGGACCCAAAAAATAAAAAATAAAAAGAACAAAAGAATGGGGGAGTAAAACTAGACAAAAAAATCACTTTCCATTTGGAAGTTTTATAAGTTCTGTAAATGAAACAAAAACTGAAACTATAAATTCTTCAGAAATGACTGACAATGAGAGCCTTATGTATGCTAAAACCTGGGAGATGTGACCAAAGTAGTCAAAACTACACTTATATAAGAAACTAAGAAGAATTGATTCTGATACACTCACGAATGCACATACCCATGTGGAGTTTTCCTTCCTTATTCACAGAAGCTCACTAAAAGAAAAATGCTAAGGAACAGAATGGAATAAGCCTATTGGGTGAAAATGGAAGATTTCAACAAATATTTTAGAATGCAAATGGGAATTAGTTGATGAATAAATTGGACTGGGAAAAACTCAGCTGAAAATACTTGACAAAGAAGTGGGGACCACTTTGCCAGATATAACATCAGAGTTGGATCAGTAGGCATATTGTGGAATTAATGAATGAAATTAAATAGGACAGAGTGCATGGGGATTAATTGAAGGCCCAATACAGAATGACTGTTCTAGTTGGAACCTCTATGCCTTGCCTCACCACTAGACAGCTGAGCTGGGAGCTGGCACAGGTCTACAGGGAAAACATCTGATAGTTCTCAGAAGAAATTGAATTAAAATCATGGACAGCTAGGTCTTCCAGTGTGGATATGGACAACTCCTGAGGAAGTTTTTCTTTATGGTAGCTTGTGTGGGCCTATGATCTCCACTTATCAGCTCTCTACCTGCCACACAACACAGTTATGACAGGAGATCAGGCCTATTGCCCGTCATATCAAATACCCAATAGCTTCCATGTCCTTCTTTATTAAACCATCGCTATCATCAGAAATCAGAAGACAGCCTTGATTACAAAAAAAAAGAGTATGGAAAAAATGATTTGGAATCACAAAAATGCAAGTTATATATAAGAAAAGTATAATTTAATTAATATATTCAGAGAACTAATAGAAAAGATCGAGTCCATAAAACAAGAATGTTATTATGTAAAAAGAGCAATCAGAGAAAAAGAAAGAATTCTTGGAGGCTAGGCATGGTGGCTAATGTCTATAATCATAGCTATAAAAGAAGTGGCAATCTGGAGGCCTACCATTCAAGGGTAACCCAGGAAGACTCCATCTGAATAAATAAAATCTGAGTGTAGTGGCATGCATCTGTCGTTTCAGCTATGCAGAAAGCAAAAATATGAGGATTACAGTCCAGGACAGCGTGGGCATAAACTAGAGCCCTATTTAAAAAGCAACTAATAGGGGCTGGGAAGGTGGCTCAGTGGTAGAGCACTCGCCTTGTATGCTTAAGGCCCTGGGTTCGATTCCTCAGCACCACATAAGCAGGAAAAAAACCCGGAAGTGGCGCTGTGGCTCAAGTGGTAGAGTGCTAGCCTTGAGCTGAAGAGCTGAGGGACAGCGCCCAGGCCCTGAGTTCAGGCCCCACGACCGGACCCCCCCCCAAAAAAGAACAACTAATATAAAAAGACTGGGGAGTATGGCTCATGTAGCAGAGTGCTTCACTGTACAAAAGTATGAACGCTGCAATTCAAATTCTTTTTTTCAGTACTAGATTTTTGAATTCAGGGTCTGTGCTTTCTTATGCAAGTGCTCTACCACTTGAGCTACATTCTTAACCCTCCAATTCCAATAGACACAATGAGAACCTCACAGAAAATAGAGCAAAGCAGCAGACAAAAATATGAGAGGAAAAATAGAAAATCCAGTAAGCAATTATCAAAAGTTTTTGAAAGATCTAGAAAAAGAAGCAATCATCAGAATAGTGACAAACTTCTTAAGAATGCTAGTTGATGAGAAATAATATGGTAACAAGAAAAACATCAAGTAAGGCTTTCAAAACCCCAAGAGAAAATAATTTTTTTCACATCTAATTTTTATTGCAACATTTAAAATATTCATAGGTGGAGTATTATATCCATTGATATCTCTGTAGAAGATGTACTAAACAAAGCATATGGGCAAGAAAATGATTTTCATATAGACTCCTACCCCAGCCAAAATAACCATCTAGTGTGACAATGAAATGAAGTTTTAGATTCACATGAGCTAAAAAAAATCACCTCTCTAATACATTTTCATAGGAAGTTACTTGAGGGTGCTCTGAAGAAAAACAAAGGTGTACGCCAAGAAGGAAACTATGAGATCCACAAGACAGTGGATCTAAGCCAGGAGGGCAGTGACAGGAAATACCAGGGATGCCAACTGGGCAGAAGGCCTGATTGGCGATCAGTCCCTGTTGGAGGAGGAGAACAGCAGGCTTTGGGACAGAGGAGTCCAGGAATTAAAAACAAAACGAGTGTGTATATGAACGCAGCAGATTAGATGGTATGATTGACAGCATAAAGAAGTTAGATACGATGAGGCTAAATAGCCCAAGACAATACGAAAAAAGATATGATCACAATCATAAGCAAAGTCAAATATATTATAATTTTGTCAATTGATGACGTGTAAAAAGGAAAACCCATTGGGACAGAAAAGTTCTGTCTTCAAATGACATGAGTCATCAAATTAGGCTTAGGAGAAGGATAGGACAATGCCAGTATTTCTTTGCTTCACCTGGCATTGAATAAATATTTATGCAGACCTCATAATGTGAAGTGTTGTTTTTGGCTTTCAACATTTATTTATTTGTTTGTTTATTGCTGGCTTTGAACTCAGGGTCTTGTGCTTGCTAGGCAGGTGCTCTTCTGCCTACTTGCTTTTTGCCTGGGCCAGCCTGAACGTCCATCTTTCTATTTATGTTTCTGACCTAGCTTGGTGAGAGAGGTGTGCCACTCTATGCCTGGTTTTTTAAGGAGTTGAGTTGGGGCTCTTGTGAACTTTTTGCCAGGTTGATCGGGAAACAGTCTTCTCTCACATCAGCCTCTGAGAGTTAGGATGAAAAGTTTGAGCCACCATACCCTGCTGCTTTTCAACTTTTAGAGTTAGCCTATATTCAAGCCATGGAGGAATAGATTTTAATAGTAGGATAGAACGAACTCTGTTGGCCCTGTCACACTATATATGTGCTACTGATGTGATTAACTTTAGTTCTTTGTAAGTTTAAATAATACACTTAAATCTCTCTAGCAATTGTTTCAGTAGTAATGCTATTCTTTGATCATTTTGCATAAGCTGCACTTTAAATTTACATTGTTGGGGTTAATAGTTACATCTCATCCTAATAAAGATGAAAAGGAGAGGTAAGAGAGTGAAAGTAATTGGAATGAAAGTATTTGGGGATTTGAAAACTCCCCCCCGCCATGATATCCATTTTTTTTCTATACAAATGTGGTGAAACTTGTAGAGTTCACAAGCATACATACACGAAATCAGCCAGGACAAGTTGACTAAGTGAAACCTTGCTCAAACACCATGCAAAGTGATGAAAACAATGCAGCACTGGTGCCAAAGCACACAAATCATTCATTTTCCCATTGCCTTCCCGATGATCTCCACAGCCATTCCTTGGGTAAGTACTAAGGCAAGCAATTTCTGGGTGTTTAAGAGTCTGTTTAGCTCTGCAAGAAATTGTCAGACTACCTTTCAGAGTGGCTGCAGCCCTTGGCAATCCCACTAGGAAAGGAAGTTCCTATGCTCCATGCCTTCACAAACATTTGATATTTTCAGTTTTCACGAATGTGGCCATTCTGACAAGTGTGTAGTGTGTCTTGTTTTAATTTGTATTTCCCTGATGGCATACCCTGTAGAGCATCTCTTCATATATGTGTTTGTCTTTTTATTCATTGGTGGGGTCTCTTATGATCTTTGGGGCATGAAATTAGGATGTTTGCTTTCTTATTGTTCAGTTTTAAGAGTTCTTTGTAGGTTTTGGATGAGATTTCTTGTCTTTGAGACAGGGTTTTGTTATATAGCCCAGGCTCACCTTCAACTCATTACACAACTCAGACTGGCTTTGAATTCCCAATTCTCCTGCTTCAGCTGCCCAAGTGGTAGGATTACAGGTATGACCATGCCCAGTTTTTTCAAAGTTTAATTTTCATTTGCATCACTTAGTTGTACCAAAGAGTTTCATTCTAACATGCCCAATTATGGATACAATGCATCTTAATTAGAATCACACCTCCTGCACCCTTCCACAGCCAGTTACATTGTTTCCATGTTAGATTTTCACATATGTATATAGAATATTATGACTATACTCACCCCCATCCATTTGCCTACCCCCTCCCACTAGGACCCACACACCAAAGCAGACATGTTTCACTTTCCTAATGTTCCTTTTCTTATGAAATACTATCCGTTAATTGTTCAAAGTGATCACCATGTTACCTCATAACCATAAATACCATATATATATATGTGATCCTGTAAGTGTTTAAATATATATTTATATTTTAGATATAACATCCACATATGGAAAAAAACATGGGACCTTGGTCCTTCGAAGCCTGACCTAGTTTACTTAATATGATGTTTCCCAGGTCTTCCATGTCCCTGCAAATGACATAATATCATTAATTATGTATGCACAGTTTATTCTAGGTAAGTTTTTAATATCATCTATGTCTTCTTTTGTAAATATTTCTCCTAGTCTTTGACTTCTCTTTTCATTTTCTCCATTGCTTTTTTCCTAAAGCAGATATTTTTTATTTTAATAAAGTCCAACTTAGCAATTATTTCATAGATCATGCCTCCGATGTTAAATCTAAGAAAATCATTTGCCAACCCAAGGGTCATCTAAATATTTCTCCTGTTTCCTTGTAGGATTTTTATAGTTTTGCATTTGACTTTTAGTTCTGTGATCTAGTTTGAATTAGTTTCTGTGAAGAGTGCAAGGCTTGTGTCTAGCTCATCTTTGTGCTCATGGATGTCCAGTTACTGAAACCCCCTTTGTGGAGCAAAACTTTTTCTCCATTGGACCATATTGCTTCTTTGTCAAGGATCAGTGGGTTATTTTTATGTGGGTCTATTTCTAGGCTACTCTGCTCCATTGATCTGCTTGTATTGTCTTTCACCACAGTCTCATAGTAAGTGTTGAAGTTGGATAGCTTCCAGTTTTCTTCTTCTCCATCAATATTGTGTTGGCTATTTATCTTTTGCCTTTACATACCAAAAAACACAGATTGACTTTTGTATATTAACCTTATATTCTGCAACCTTGCTATAATCTGGTATTAGTACCAGAGTTTTTTTTATGAATTCTTTGATACTTTTTGTATAGATGATCATGTCATCTGTGAATAAAGACAGTTTTACTTCTTTCACTCATTTTCTTGCATTAACTAGGAGTTCCAGTGCAATGTTGAAAGGAAGTCAAGAGAAGGGACTTCCTTGCTTTCTTCCTGAACTTTGTGAGAAGGCTCATTTTTCACCATTCAGTGTGATATTATGAAGTTGCAGGTTTTTGTAGACAAGTGACTTGTCTCTATTTTTTTGGTTGTAATGAAGTTTGAATTCAAAGCCTTACACTTGCTAAGCAGCCACTATACTGTTTAGTCATTTTTGAGATGAGGTCTTCATTCCTGCCTAGGTGCACACGTGTGTGTGTGTGTGTGTGTGTGTGTGTGTGTGTGTTTGTTTGTGTGTGTGTAATTCTTTCTTTTTTTGCCAGTTGTGGGGCTTGAACTCAGAGCCTGGGTGCTGTCCCTGAGCTCTTTTGCTCAAGGCTAGCACTCTACCTCTTTGAGCCACAGCTCCACTCCTAGATATTTTTGGTGGTTAATTGGAGGCAAAATCTCATGGATTTTTCTGCCCAAACTGGCTTTCAACCACGATTCTTAGATCTCAGCCTTCTGGGTAGCCAGGATTACAAGCGTGAGCCACCAGTGCCCAGCTTGATTTGGTAATATTTTGTTGAGGAATTTTTCATGCATGCCGTGAAAGATACTACTTTCTTTTTATTAGTCCTAGCATAATATGTCTTTCTCCATTTATTTACTTTTTTTTTCTGATGTTGGAGATCAAATCTACAGCCCTCCCCATATTCCACTGACACTCTACCATGAGCTACACAGCTCCCCAGCCCTCATGTATTGGCTTTTAATCTCTGTCTATCTTTATGTTTAATGTGGGAGTTTTTGTAGACAATATATAGTTGGGTCATGATTTTTTTGATCCACTATGACATCTGTCTATTAATCAGTGCATTTAGACTTTTGATATTTGAAGTGATTGCTGATTATAGTTGGATTAATATCTATTGTATTGGTAATATTTTTTCCCATCTTCATATTTGTCACTTATGTGTAACACTGGGCTACTTACCTCTTGTATCATTGTAATTCACTCAAGTTATGTAAAAGCATGTGTAAGTAAATATATCTGGTGTACGTAAACATATATATATATAATCAACTAGATTGTTCCTATTATTATTTTGAACAAATTGTTATATTGTCGATCAATTAAGAAAATAAGGTTGGAAGGTGGCTTGTCTAGCATGCACAAGGCCCTGAGTTCAAACTCAGCACTGCCAAAAATGAGAAGGTATTATTTTAGTGTCACTTGTTCCTTCTTTCCTTTTCCTTTCTTCATGTAGACCAGAGTTTCTGACCATGTCATGTATCTTCTCTCTGATGGACTTCTTTTAACATTTCTTTTTTTCAGTGCTGAGATTTTAACCCAGGGCCTCATACTTGCAAGACAGGTGCTGTACCACTTAAGCCTCAGCACTTTTTGCTTTTGATTGTTTTTTAAATAGCTTCTCACATTTTGCTTAGAGAGGCCTGAACAATGATCCTCTTATTTACACCTCCTATGCCCAGCTTATTGGTTGAGATGAGGTCTTACCAACTTCCGCCCCAGGCTGGCCTCAAACAATGATGTTCCTAATCTCTGCCTCCTAAGTTGTATTTTAAATTTTTGTTGTTATTTTAAAGGTAATGTGCAGAGGAGTTATAGTTACATACGTCAGGTAATGGGTACATTTCTTTCTGAGCAATGTTAGGCCTTCTCTCACTCCCCTAGTTTTTCCCTCCCGTCCCTACCCAAAAGTTGTATAGTTCATTTCCACATAGTGTCCAGTGAGTATCACTGCTGCACTAAGTATTTTCTAATTACTTTTTATTTATATGGTATGGAGGAATCAAACTCAGGGCCTCATGCATGTTAGGCAAGCACTCTACCACTAAGCCACATTCCCAGCCCACCAAGTAGAATTTTTAACATTTCTTTTAAAGAAGATCTGCTGGCAAGAAATGCCTTCTATCTTTTTCTGTGAACACTCTTATTTCTTCTTTACTCTGAAAAAATTCTAGGTTGTTTTTTCCCTTTCTAAATACTTTTTAATATTTCAAGCAAGGCTCTTGCTTTGCAGCGTTTTTGAAAAGTCAGATGCTTTCCAAGTGGATCCCCTCGCCCTCCACTCACCAGAACAAGGGGGTTTTTCTCTGATGTTTAATGTGAAAATGTAGTTGAACCTCTGGAAGTAAAATGCACAGAATCAAGCCCCTCCCCAGTGAGTGGCCACCTGTGGAGTTGTTAACTTGTCTACACTAGTTTTAGATTTGTCTATACTCCTTGTTCAACAATTTGTCAAGTAGAGTTCAAGTTTTTCTATTCCAGGCCTGGTTCAGAAGTTGTTTTGCTTTGTTTTGTTTTGTTATTTTTGCTCTGAGCCTTCCATGAAATGGCAGCACGGGGGCTCTGATGACCCCTTCACAGGGATTCAACGCCTGAACTGAGCCATCCCTTAGGCTACTACGGCAGTTGGTGGCCTGCGCGGTACTGGAACTTAATCATTCTACTCCCACACCTTCCTTCCATGACTCCTCAAACATGTCTCGGTGTGATGAAATGTTCTGAGAGAGCTGTGAAATCTGCCTTGCAAATTAAAAGCAATGTTTGTCACAGAGGCAAGTTGGAAATGGAGGCTGAATTAGAGCTTCCTGGCCTCCCTCTCCACTCTGCCCTCTGTCCCCAGGTTCTGGCAGACATGCTTCTTCAACAGTGAATTCTAGCATCATGTCCCATGTTCCCCCCCCCCATCATCCAAGCCACCACCAACATCTGCTTAATGGCCTCTTGGGAAGCAAAAACATCTGTATGTAAGTGTACACACTCCATTTAACTCTCAGAGACACTGTGAAGAGTAAATGAGATAGCACGACAAACAATTTCTGTTTTTTTTTGGGGGGTCCGGTCGTGGGGCCTGAACTCTGGGCCTGGGCACTGTCCCTCAGCTCTTCAGCTCAAGGCTAGCGCTCTACTACTTGAGCCACAGTGCCACTTCCGGCTTTTTTCTTATGTGGTGCTGAGGAATTGAACCCAGGGCCTCATGCATGACAAGGCAAGCGCTCTACCACTGAGCCACCTTCCCAGCCCCACGACAAACAATTTCTAACACCAGGCATATTCTAGATGCTCAGAACATATCCCTTCATTAAAAGGGAAATAAGCCAGATGCTGGTGGCTCATGTCTGTAATTCTAGTTACTCAGGAGGCTGAGATGTGAGAATTGTGACTCAAAGCCAGCCTAGGCAGGAAAGTCCATGAGACTCATCTCCACTAAACCCCCAGAAAATCACAAGTGGCACCATGGTTCAAGTGGTAGAGTGCTCGCCTTGAGCTGAAGAGCTGAGGGACAGTGCCCAGGCCCAGAGTTGAAGTCCCACGACTGACAAAAAAAAAAGAATTTATAGCCTGCAAGAAGGGTTAGTAAAGATGAATATGATCAATGTAGATGGTCTACATATATGAAAATGGAACAATAAAATCTGTTGAGATTGTTTTAGGGAGGGGAGAAGTGGCGAAAGGAAAATGATAGAAGGGGTGAAATTTATTTGGAATATATTGTATACATGAGTGGAAATGTCACAATGAAATCCCTCCCACGTATAGCTAATGCATGCTAACAAAGAAGAATTAATAGCCTAGAATGTACTTTAAAGGGAAGATACTTCATCACTAATAACACATTTTTATAATTATATGAAATTTCTGGTATCTGCTTGCCTGCCTGCCTGCATTTCTTCTTCCCTCCCTCCCTCCCTCCCTCTCTCCCTCCCTCCCTTCCTTCTTTCCATCTTTTTTCCCTCCTTTTTCTTTCTGTTCCTTTTTCTTTCTCTCTCTCTCTTTTGCATTCTTTCTTTCTTTCTTCCTCTTTCTTTGTCTCTGTCTCTCTCTGTGTGTGTCTGTGTCTGTTTGTCTGTCTGTCTGTCTCTCTCTCTCTCTCTTTGTTTCATGAGGCTGATGTTCATCTCTGAATTTTCCTGCCCCTTGAGTACTGGAATTACAGATATGCTTGAATTCTTCTTTTTCTTGAATCAATATTGATAATTTCTCTCTCTTTTTTTAGGAGTTTGTTCATTTCAACTGCATTTTCAAATATATTCACAATATTATTTAAGAATCGTCACAGCCTCTGTGGATATGTGCCATTTCTGTTAATACTATAGCTTATCTTTGTCATTTCTCTGCTTTTTCTTGATGGGGTTGGTAAATAGCCTTAGAACTTCCAGGAAAGCAGGGTTGGGAAGGTGGCTCAGTGGTAGAGTGCTTGCTTTGCATGCATAAGGCCCTGGGTTCAATTCCTCAGCACCACATAAGCAGAAAAAGCTGGAATTGCCACTATGGCTCAAGTGGTAGAGTGCTAGCCTTGAGCTGAAGATCTTTTTTGGGGGGGGGGATCCGGTCATGGGGCCTGAACTCTGGGCCTGGGCGCTGTCCCTCAGCTCTTCAGCACAAGGCTAACACTGTACCACTTGAGCCACAACGCCACTTCCGGCTTTTTTCTTTTTTGCTTATGTGGTGCTGAGGAATCGAACCCAGGGCCTCATGCATGCAAGGCAAGCGCTCTACC
>NW_012267425.1:1069678-1089778 GCF_000151885.1 Dipodomys ordii | reverse complement strand
CAGCTCAAGGCTAGCGCTCTACCACTTGAGCCACAGCGCCACTTCTGGCTTTTTTCTTTTTGCTTATGTGGTGCTAAGGAATCGAACCCAGGGCCTCATGCATGCAAGGCAAGCACTCTACCACTGAGCCACCTTCCCAGCCCCCACATTTTTATTTCAGTATCTTTGATTCCATTCTTGTAAAATGATATGACTTTCAGAGATGTCATGTTGCCCTTTTTTTGTGCTACTTCTCAGGCTTAAACTTCTACTTGGCTTTTTTGTTTAAGGCTGGTGCTCTGTCATTTGAGCCATGCCTTCAGCTCTGGCTTTTTGCTTATTAATTAGAGATAAGAGTGTCAAGAAGCCGGGTGTCGGTGGCTCAAGCCTGTAATCCTAGCTACTCAGGAGGCTGAGATCTGAGGATCACGATTCAAAGCCAACCCAGGTAGAAAAGTCCATGAGATTCTTATCTCCAATAAACCACCAGAAAACTGGAAGTGGTGCTATAGCTCAAACAGTAGAGTGCTTGCCTTGAGCTGAAGAGTGCAGGGACAGCGCCCAAGCCAAGAGTTCAAGCCCCACGACCAACCAAAAAAAAAAGTGTTAAGAATTTGTCTTCCCGGGGATGGTTTTGAATTGTGATCCTCAGAACTTAGCCTCCTGAGTAGCAAGAATTATAAGCGTGAGTCACCAATACCCAATTTCATGTTGATGTGTGCACGCATGCGTTCGTGTGTGTGTGTGTGTGTGTGTGTGTGTGTGTGTGTGTGTCTTCTTATGTTTCTTTGTTGAGGTTTGCATATTTATTGCTAAGCTCTTATAAGCTGTAGTTTTTCAGTTGAAGTATTTATTCTTCATATTCAGGAAGGACCAGAGAGTGGCCAGGTTGCTGTGTGTTTTCTCACTGTGCTGGTGGTGAGGTTCACTAGCGCAACTTTTCCTCACATGCTCAGGGAACCATGCCTGACCCCTGGCACCATTCAGAGTCTCTTGTCATTCCTAGTGTATAAGTTGTATAGACTGAGAGCCAGTCTAGGATCAGTTGTCCAAATCAGGGATGAACTCTTTGTCCTAGAAGTTGCTGTTGGCCACAAAGAGCTTTGAAGTTTGTGGGCTGGGCAGGTGCCCATTTGTTCCACATAGTCCTTAATTTGCATCCCTAAGGACATGAAGCGTCCAAGCCCAAGGCTACCCCCCAGAGTGAGGAAGAGAAAACAGGTCAATAAGTTCTGGAATGGAGTTAAGCACCATGTAGGAGGGAGAAGGCTGGGGAAAATTGCATGGCCTTCTGTACTTGGGCTGAGAGGTGCCTAGAGGCTGGGTTTTGGCCTGCTGGTTTGTCTTGGTTGAGGTCCCAGAACACTCTCAGTCTGACCTTTGTGTGGCTCTTCCTGTGAACCCTTTGATAGAGGCACAGCCATGAGTCTTACCTGCATTCGCAAGACAGCCAAACTGCAAGCCTGGCTCAGAGGACCTGGAGGAAGCCAGAGTCTCCAGGGGTGACCTTCAGGCTCTCATCTGCAGCTAGCTGTGTGCATGGATTTGTGGAGGGCCTTGCTGCTCAGCTCCAGTATCTCCTCTTCTTTCTAAGGTACTAAGGTCTGCAAGTCTTGTCCCAGTGATGATGACTCAGGAGTATGCGCAATGCACAGAAAATGGGCCTCCCAGATCCACAAGAAAGAGGTCTTTGGCTAACACTGGCCCAGGCAGAAAGCATTGGGCCTTGGATATAGCTGCTCTGATCTCAGACTGGGAGCACAGAGTAGACAAGCAGTGGTTCCACACCATGCTTTCCAAGACTTCAATCTTGGAGACAGGATATCCAGGCTTTCAGAGGGTTTTGGGGCAGTTTTAGGGCTTGAACTCAGGGCCTTGTGCTTGCTTAATAGACTTGATCCCTGCCTGTAGGTGTCTTTGTTACCACTGTAAGGAAAACCCTTGAATACATTAAAATATTATTTTGTAAAATTTCACTTAAAACATAGCTCTATGTCTTTCCAATTATTTCACAGTATGAAATAGAATGCAACAATACATTTATTATTAATATCTCACAAGTCATTTTTTACATGGGACTTCTTACATGTATGATGCTTACTTTATAGATCAGATATGTTATAATTCCTTAAATCTTTTTTGTCTCATGGGGCTTGAATTCACAGCCTGGGTGTTGTCCCTGAGCTTTTTCACTCAAGGCTAGCTAGCACTCTACCACTTTGAGCTACAGCCCCATTTCTAGTTTTCTAGGAGTTAATTGGAGGTCAGAGTCTCATAAGGACTTTTTTGCACAGGCTGGCTTTGAACTACAATCCTTAGATCTCAGCCTCCTGAGTAGCTAGGCTCATAGGCATGAGCCACCAGTGCCCAGTGAGCCACCAGCACCCTATAAACCACTTCTTACACTATATAGTTAAGATTATATAAATGTAAACACATGAGTCAAACTAAGTTGAGTTACAACAGTTAATGAATTTTTTAATTTTTTTAATTCATCATTTTTATTAGCTTACATTAGTTATACAGAGGAAGATTTCAACATTACATCTCCACACATCTTAATAATATATTGTGGCCCACCTTAAATCCATCATTTTAAACATTTAATAATTGCTGAAATTTATGTAACCCTACATAGTTATTCCAGTTTCTTTAATTATAAAATGTAACATTTCTTTGTCAAAGTTTTATTCAGCTATGATTGTATTGTTTTTCAATGTCAACCTACTATAATTTTGAGTTTGAGACATAGGTGAATAAGGCAAATTTACCTGGATAATCTTCAAAGAATGAAAATACTTAAAGACATACAATGTGAAAATACTTAGCTGCTTTTTACTTATTTGTTATTGTTCATGTATAAATGCAGTGGGTCAGCCAGGCACTGGTGGTTCATGCCTGTCAACCTAGCTACTCAGAAGGTTGAGATCTGAGGATCACAGTTTGAAGCTAGCCCAGGCAGGAATTTCTGTGAGACTCTTTTTTTTTCCCCTTGTTGGTCATGGGGCTTGAACTCTGGGCCTGGGTACTGTCCCTCAGCTCTTCAGCTCAAGGCTAGCACTTTACCACTTGAGCTACAGCGCCACTTCTGACTTTTTCTGTTTATGTGATGCTAAGGAATCGAAGCCAGGGCCTCATGCATGTAAGGCAAGCACACTACCAGTGAGCCACCTTCCCAGCCCATCTGTGAGACTCTTATCTCCAATAAACCACCAGAAAACCAGATGTGGCACTGTGGTTCAAGTGGTGGAGCACTCGCCTTGAACTGATAGAGTTGAGGGACAGCACCCAGGCCCAGAGTTCAAGCCCCACCACTGACAAAAAAATTGGCCCAATGAGATTATAGTAGCTACCATGTAAATTTACTTAAATGCACACAACTTAGAGATATACTTTTTAGCAATACTAGGGATTGAACTCAGAACCTTGAAGCTCTGTACCACTTGAGCCAGGCTCCCAGTCTGAGATCGATTTGGGTAAAAAGAAATGAAGTACTGGAACATGATAGCATTTTGCTGAATACCAGAACAACATGATATGAGGGAAAGAAGTCAGAGAGAAAAAGTCAATATTGTATGACTTTTCATTATGAAATCTCCAGAAAGGGCAAATTCATCGCTACAGGAAGTAGGTGAGCGGTTACCCACCACAGGAGGAAATGAAGAATGGGGAGGGGCTGTTGCACAGACCTAAATTTTCTGATTTGGACAATGAGAGTGTTCTGGAATGAGATGGTGGTGGTTGCACACATCGGAAGAATACTAAATGCCAGTGAATGGTACAATTTAAGATCGCACCCTCCGTGTCATGTGAATTTCACTTCAATAACTCCGTGAGGCTAGTTTTTGATAATTGCCTAATGGGGGGGGCTGAATTTTGAAATGCTTACATTTCTATGGAAGAACTAGAGCAAGTATGCTCAGTACAGTGCTTTTGCTTGCCTCCTGAAAGAGGGAGGTTTAACATTTCCTTGTCTTCTTTCGTACCAGACAAAATGGACAGAGTCAGGCCCTGAGGTCACTGGAGACAGATAACCCAGCCAGAGAATGTCTCGGTTTCTAGTCTAGTCACCACATCGAGGAAGTAGCACTGTCACAGTTACTTTCGCATATCGGAGGCCTCATTGCTGTCTGTGCGACCATTTCTTCCTGTGCTGACAGTTTCCCCCTCAAACACGGGCATAGCAGAATTCTCACTCATTGGGGTTGACTTTTTCCCAAAGATGGGTCCCCCGCAATTGAGCCATTCTGCATGTCCCTTTTCTAAGTGATTCAGCCCTCTTTCCGAGAGACAGTGTCTAATTGCCAATTGCCTTGAATCAGAGCTGGCCTTGTGACTTGTTTTGACAGATAAAATGTGGAAGACATGATACTGAGTATCTGGCAGGCCCAGGCTGCTTCTTTACTTGCTTTCTGGGAAGCCAGCACCATGGAAAGAAGTTTGGGCTATGCTACTTGAAGGGCCACATGGAGCAAGAGGTACTAAAGGATGAGACACGATGTAGAAAAGAATAGCCTAGCCCCACTGACAGCCAGCACTAAATGCCAAACATGAGAATAAGAGAACAGCTTGTGTGTAGAAAGGGGTGACATTGATGAAGATATATTGCATTCATAAACTACTTGGTTAAATGGCAACTCATTTGTACAGTTACTAAAAGATAATAATAATTAAAAAGTCACTAAAAATGAAAAGATCATCTTGGGTATTCCAGCCTAGCTCAAGCTCCCAGACGAGTTAAGTCATAGGAGGAGTCACAACCAGGAAGAAGAGAAGAATTGCCTCTTCATGCTGACTCAATGCACTATGTTTAGGAAGACCAAATTGTGGGGGCTAGGAAGGTAGCTTAGTGGTAGGGTGCTTTCCTAGCATGCATGAAGCCCTGGGCTCGAATCCTCAGTACCACATACACAGAAAAGGCTGGAAATGGTGCTGTGGTTCAAGTGGTAGAGTGCTAGCCTTGAGCACAAGAAGCTCAGGGACAGTGCCCAGGCCCTGAGCTCAAGCACCAGAATTAGAAAGAAAAAAAAAAGAAATAACAAATTGTTGTTATTTGAAACCATTAGGTTTGAAGATAGCTCTTTCTTTTCTTTTCCTTTCTGTTTTTTGTTGGTCATGGGGCTTGAATTCTGGGCCTGAGTGCTGTCCCTGAGCTCTTCAGCTCAAGGCAAGCCCTCTACCACTTGAGCCACAGTGCCACTTGCAGTCTCACGGACTATCCTGCTTGGGCTGGCTTTGAACCGTGATCCTCAGATCTCAGCCTCCTGAGTAGCTAGGGTGACAGGCATGAGCCACCAGCGCCTGGCTGAAGGTGGTTCTTTCGGCAGCACTACACTTGAAATTGAGACCTGTCATCTCCTGGGACAGGCCTGCAAAGCCTAACTGACTTGTGGAGCGCCTAAAGCTCAGATCCACACGTGGAGACTTCCTGGGGCAGGCGGCTGGCCCAAGACCACTGGGAAAAGAAATCGTTTCAGAGCACTTCCATGGAGCAAGAAAAACTGAGGAAGAACTAGTTGGTTGATTGGTTGGTTGGTATTGTTACCAGTGTTCAACTTCCAATTAGTCTACAATAAAAATTTGTCTTGCCAGGCACTGGTGGCTTACACCTGTAATCCTAGCTACTCAGAAGGCTGAGATCTGAGGATTGTGGTTCAAAGCCAGTCCAGGCAGGAAAGACATGAGATTCTGATCTCCAATAAACCACCAGAAAACTGTAAGTGGTGCTGTAGCTTAAATGGTAGAGCGCTCGCCTTGAGCTGAAGAGCTAAGGGACAGCACCTAGGCCAAGAGTTGAAGCCCCATGACTGACAAAAACAAAAACAAAAATAAAACCCCAACAAAACAAAAAAAAAAACTTGTCTTACTCTTTCTCCATTTGTGGACTGAATAACACAACTCACTGACATCTAAGACTGAATTAGATTCCCCAGCTGCTACATCAAAATACAGGAAATCAAAGCACAATGAAATTCATGAAAATGGACTAAGTTTTAGAAAACCACAACTCTGCGTGCGTGCGTGCGTGCGTGCGTGCGTGCGTCTGTGTGTGTGTGTGTGTGTGTTTAGGAATCAAACCCAGGGCCTTGCGGAAGCTAAGTACTGTTCTGCTGAACCATATCCCCAGTCCACCATTGTCTTCTGATAAACAAATGGGTTATTAACATATTAATCTTTGATTTTAGTCATTCAAAGTATAAGACAGTTACAACTAACCTACAAACAAACTCAAGAGTTTTCTAACAAGTCTGCGGGTAACTTGACCAATGTGGCTGACTCAGCTTAGGCCTGACTCCTGTGGTGTCAAAGCGTGCCCTGTGGCCCCTCCCAGAGCCTGCTTGGTGTCAGGCCAAGTGGCTATTTGCATCAATCACTCTCAGTCAGTTCTCTTGCCTCTCAAACTATAAATGGATACATTGAATTTGGGGTTACAATCTTATCAGAAATGTCATTTGTCGAGGGAAAATGCCAATAAGCAGATTTAAGATAGCCAGGCTTACAGAAGAAAGGCTGCACACGAGGGGTGGCAGAAAGGGCTGGAGCCTATCCTGACCGCCTGAACAGTCCCCGCATCCCAAAGAAGCAAAAGAGCAGAGACGACATCAGGCCCACCCCACAGCAGTTTGGGCAAAGACTTCTTCCTCAATCGAGGGCAGGCAAAGCATGTCTAGAACAATGAGAAGAAAAACATATCTTCTTCCTCGGTGCATAAAATATGAGACTGATAAAAGGAAATACAAGAACAGATAAGAAATATCCACAAAACAACAAATAAAAGGACCACATACAACAAAAACACTTCTTCTGCATGGATCTATAGTAAATAGCTACTGTTCAGATCAATTTGTTTTGGCTTCCATGAGGAATTATTTTCAATAATTGGGCAAAATAAGTAAAAGAATCCTCCACTGTATTTATAAATCTTGCTGATAATTCAAATTGCATGTATATTGTGGAAAATAAGGTTGTATTTGATTCCCAATGTCTGTGAGTTAAAAACCATATGTTAAAAACAACCACTGGGTGCTGGTGACTCACGCTTCTAATCCTATGTACTCAAGATGCTGAGATCTGAGGATCACAGTTCAAAGCCAGCCCCGAAAGAAAGTCCATGAGATTCTTTTTTTTTTTTTCGGGTCTGGTCATGGGGCCTGAACTCTGGGCCTGGGTACTGTCCCTCAGCTCTTCAGCTCAAGGCTAGCACTCTACCACTTGAGCCACAGTGCCACTCCGGCTTTTTTCTTTTTGCTTATATGGTGCTGAGGAATGGAACCCAGGGCTTCATGCATGCAAGGCAAGCACTCTACCATTGAGCCACCTTCCCAGCCCGGTCCATGAGATTCTTACCTCCAATGAACCACCAGAAAACCGGAAGTGGCACTGAGGCTCAAGTGGTAGAGTGTTAGCCTTGAGCTGACAGTACCCAGGCCCAGAATTGAAGCCCCACGACTGACAAAAAAAAAACAATTAACCAATAAAGACAAAGAAGCACTTCAAAAAAACTCTAAACAACACCACCAAAACAATTAACCATAAACTGAATCAGTAATTTAAACACAAAAATGATGAAGACTGGTGTGTGCTTGTCATCTCAGATTACTTAGGAGGCTAAGGCCAGGAGGATCACAAGTTTGAGGCAAGTTTGGGCAACATATTGAGGCTTTATTTCAACAAACAAAGAAGCAAATAACAACGAAAGAATGTGGCTTAATCCCAGAAACCCTAAAGTCAGAAGCAGGAGAATCTTGAGTTCAAGGATAGCCTGTAGGAAATTAGTGACACATAAGGATATGACTCAAAGTGGTTGAGGGAGAGCAAGATGCTCTCTCTCTCTCTCTCTCTCTCTCTCTCTCTCTCTCTCTCTCTCATTTTTGTTGGTTGTGGGGGCTTGGGTGCTGTCCCTCAGCCCAAAACTAAGATTCTCTAGGTTCAACCCCCAGTACTGAGAAAAAAGGAAAAGGCAATGTGCATGTACTCTTGCCATTGAATTATACAGTTAAAAATGGTTATGTGGCTTTAACTCAAAGCCTGGACATTTTCTCTAGCTTTTTCTGCATAAGACTGGCAGATGGGAAAAAGGCCCTGAAGGTTGAAGGCGGCTGTGGGGCAGTCTGCAAATGTTTTGGGATGGATAAGCAGCACAGCATTGCCAGGAGAGGGCGCCAGAGAACCAAAGAAGCAGCAAATCCCTTCCGGTCCCCAAGGGCTCCTGGGCTAATGGCTTAGTAGCTAGGAAACCCAATGTGTTCAAATAGCAACCGTAAAAGCAAAAGCAATCTGAAATTAGTGTTCCCTTCCTACAAAGAACACACAGTCCCCAAATTCAAAAGTTATCAGCAGCAGCAAATGCTCACTAAATGTTTGACAATGTCAGGGGTGACTTTCACCCAACCTGGGTCTTTGAATCCCTTCCTATCATGACTTTTTCAGGATCCTCAGTGGAGCACTATGTTGGCCAGTGGCAGCCCATTCAAGCCCTGTCCTCTTTCGTTTTGTCATTTTGCCAACAGTTTCTGACACATCTGGCATATTCTGGACTAGAAGAACGAGTTTTAAAACGGAAACTTGTATCTAAATTTCTAATTAACATGCCCTATTACAGAATGTGGTGTAGCTTAAGTGGTAGAGTGCTAGCCTTGAGCAAAAAAAAAAAAAAAGAAGAAGAAAAAAAAGCAAAGAAACAGTGCCTGGGCCTGCATTCAAGCCCCAGAACCAGCCCCAGAAAAAAAAAAAGGCAGCTGTCTGCTTCTGGTCTGCTTTCACTACAGCAGTTTCACTTCTTTATGTATGCCGAGCCTCAGCTGGCTATAGGGAAGTTAATAGCCTATGGGTGAGGCAGGGTCTTATGTGGTCACCTGCCACCCCCTCCAGTTTGCATCCTCATAGACGGCAAGTGTCTAAACCTAGTTATGATCCCTGAATGTGTCAGAGTCTGGGGAAAAAACAACGCACTGGATTCCACATTATCAGGGAGAACAGAGAGACTGAAGCACTCTGCCTTCTAGTCTCAGCACCTGGATACCCCACCCAATAGTTAGCTTCCCTGTGGGGTAAAGGAGGCTGTGGAAATCACATGATTCAGAGGGCCTGTGTGTGGGGCCTGTAGACCTGCCTAGCAGCAAACATATGCCAGGACGCTGGTCTCTAAAGTAGGTTTCAGTGCTCTCAGACTCTGCCCCCTTGTCTGTCCCCACAGACAAGGTGGAAGGCTGCGGATGGCCTGTGATTCAGAGTCTGCGCTCAAAACACTCAGACCACCTAGCAGCCAACACTCACAAGCAGAAGGCATGTTCTGGAGGCTGATTACTATACCACTTATAGTCTTTGTTTCCACTATGCCCCTCAAATGTGGAACTTAATCTCTGCTGGGGAGAGCTAGGGAATCACCTGATCACCATGCTCTTTGCTTCTGGAAACTTCTGTGCTATCCCATTAGGCCTTCTCTTCCTCCACAAGCTCCTCTCATGACAATGTGGCATGGTGCCCTGAGACTTCCTCAGCCATGATTGTTCCTTGTTTTCAAGCCCCAAGAGTAACTCAATCTCCAATAATAAACCTTCCTTCAAGATGGCCTCTTACTATATACCTTTCAGAGCCAAGGGGAGTGATAGAATGTCTTTCTTCATTAAGGCTGGCCTACACCAGAGCAGGCACTGTCTCAACGAATCTCCACCCTGGGTTTAAGGCTTAGAGGAATGGTATGGAGTTCTCCTGCAGTAGAATTGCTGGGGAAATTTGGCTTGCCTTGTGATTAGCTCTTTAGCTTCCTCTCTCCCCTTGAGAGCTTCAGAACGGTGGTCTATTTCTCTGTTACCTGTTTCTCTGTGCTTTCTGCCTTTTTAACCACATCTTTTGGTGATTTCCAATAGTCTCCTTGTCTTTCCCTCTTCAGAATATAGTCTCTCCTCTGCCACCTGACTCTCTTTATTCGCCGAGTTGGAAGGGTGCATTCTCCTACACCAGTACCATGATCTTTTCTTTCCAAACCCTTCCAATCTTGTGGATGGTAGCAAACTGCTTCAGGGAGCTGTCTCAAGAGCTGAAGAGCAGAGCAGAAGCAAGGATTGTGGGTTGGTGGCCATGATGGCTATCCACTCGAGACGGAGGAAAATGTGGGGTGCTGAGAAGTGGCAGACTCCGAAGAGCTTCTGTAGGTAGAACCATGAGAATTCCTGGTGACCTAGTGGAAGTCGTTGAAGGAAAGGACAAATTGAGACCAACTCTAAGGTTTCGAGCCTAGAGGCAAGTGGGACAGCTGTAGTCTCAGCTACGCGAAAGGCTGAGGCAGGAGAATCACTTGAGCCAAGGAGTTTGAGGTCAAACTGAAACATAGCAAGATTCTGCCTCAAAACATCAAAGGTTTGAGGTGTGAGCGAGTCAGAGAATGGAAGTCAAGGCCACATGTTTGGCTGATGTAGAGGGTTTGAACGTCAGGAATCCAGGCACCCGTAATCAATACGGAGGACAAGTAGGGGTCATCATCTCCGTCCTTGGACATTTTTCAAGGGGCTTACTAGAAACAACTTTCTGGGATGCGCTTCCCGCATTTTCAGAGTGTGCACCTGGCAGGGTTCTCCCAGACTTGGTGGGCTGTTGGGCCTGGCCCCGTGCACTCTGGCCGTGTCCTACAGACCCTGCACATCTGGGTCAAGGGACTGCTGACATGAACGGCAAATACAATGCTGATCCCTCAAGATGTGAGGCCAAGAAAACAAAAACCAAGCACAAAAAGACAGACACTGCAGGATTCCACTTCTAGAAGGCACTACAGTAGCCCAGTCCATATGACTTACAGTGATGGTTTCCAGGAGTTGAGGAGGAGGAAGAGGAAGATACATGAAGACATTTGTTGTTGTTTCATTTTGTTTTTGTTGGTCGTGGGTCTTGAACTCTGCTTCTGGGCACTGTCCCTCAACCCTTCAGCTCAGTTCAAGGTTAGCCCTCTCAACCCTTCAGCTCAGTTCAAGGTTAGCACTCTATCACTTGAGCCACAGCACCACTTCCTGTTTTCTGAGTCGTTCATTGGAGATAAGATTCCTGTTTTCTGAGTGGTTCATTGGAGATAAGAGTCTCACAGAGTTTCCTGCCTAGGCTGGCTTTGGACCGTGATCCTCAGATCTCAGAGTCCTGAGTAGCTACGATTACAGGTGTGAGTCATCAGTACCTGACTTTTTTTTTTTTTTGGTTGGTTGTAGATCTTGAACTCTGGGCCTGGGCACTGTCCCTCAGCTCTTTAGCTCAAGGCTAGTGCTCTACTACTTGAGCCACAGCGCCACTTCTGGTTTTCTAGTGGCTCATTGGAGATGAGTCTCATGGGGACTTTTCTGCCCACCTGGCTTTGAACAGCGATCCTCAGATCTCGGCCTCCTGAGTAACTAGGATTACCGACATGAGCCACTAGTGCCCATTTGAGATTTAGTTTTGTATGGGAAAAAAATTCTGAAGCTAGATAGAGGAAGGGGATGGTTGCACAGCAATGAGAACATACTTAATGTCGCTGCGCCACACACTTCCAATGGTGATGATGGTAAATGATGTGAGGAATATTTGACAACAATTTTGAAAATGTCAAAAGATCAGTCTGAATGAAACGGGGGACATAATAGATCTTTTTATCACTATTATTTTAACTAATGTACACTAATGATCCAAAAAGGGGCCCATTGTGATATCCAGACGTGCATATAATGTACTTTCATCACATTCACCCCTCCATTATTAGCCAAGTGGCTCCTTGTGTAGCTGTATGAACCAGTGGCTGCAATGGCAAAGTCCTTAACATGCTATAGAGAGCTGAGAGCTGAATGAAAGTGACAGGCAGCCCCAGAACTCCTAATAAGCACTTGCGCTCTCCCTCGCTCTCTCATTCTCTCGCTCTCCCCCCTCCTGTCTTTCAGGAGAAGTCAGATTAGAGACAAATCTGCCATCTAATCCTCCAGCCTAGCCAGGGCCCCAGCTGGAATGGAGCAGAGTGGAAGGTGTCGACAAGCCTGAGATTTCTCTTCTTCCTCTTCTCCCCACATTTTCACCTCATCGCCTTGCTCCTCATCTCCCTTCCCCAGGGGCCTCTTCTGCTTTTGTCTACCCTTCCTTTCACTAAAGCTGGGGAGTCCATGTGCCCAAGCAGGTGCCTGGGGACTTCCAGCACAGTAATCTGCTTTGGGCTAAATTGGGACTTGATCTTCTGCTAGCCCTAATCATCTCTTAACACCTGCTTGTGCAGGGCACGCCCCTCACGGCCTTTCCCACCACCTTCTGCCTCTGCCACCGCCACTCTCCTTCCTCAGGGACTTGAGGCAGACACAGATCTGACGATGACCCTCCGTGGGGCCGCGCTGCACAACGCTGAACTCCGGCATCAGCGTAACTGCACAGAACCGTGCGGAGGGCCGGTTCCAGAAGCTACCGATTAGACGGCACTCAATCTTCCCCAAGGCTTTCCAACAGCGTGCAGTCTTGGATGCTTTCATCATAGCCAGAATGGAAGGTTAATTTAAGGGGTGCTAGGTGACGCATAGCCAAAGCCTATAAAACTTCAGGGCGGCCAGGCGCAGGTGGCTCAAGCCTGTCATCCTAGCTATTCAGGAGGCTGAGATCTGAGGGTCAGGGTTCAAAGTCAGCCTGGACAAGAAAGTCCGTGAAACTCTGATCTCCAATAAACCATCAGAAAACTGGAAGTGGCGCTGTGGCTCAAGTGGTAGAGCCCTGGCCTCGAGCTGAAGAGCTGAGGAACAGCGCCCAGGCTCTGAGTTCAAACCCCACAACCAACAAAAAAAAAAAAAACAAAAAACAAATTCAGGGCAGCTCTGGCTAGCTGGTGTGGTTCAGAGAGGGGGAGTACAGAACAGGGGCTGTGAGGGAGAAGGCCAGGAAGGGCCTCCTGCTGTGTAGACCTGGCTGGGCCCTGAGAGCCAAAAGAGAAACATGCTTGCTAGTATCTAGTTTATGTCCTGAGCTGCACTGCCATCAACACTATTAGTCTAATCCGACTGCTTCTTAGTGAGTCCACGAGACAGCTTACTAGGAGCTCTTAACACTGTCCAGCAGGTCAGGGGCTTTGTTGTGCAACCACCACTACAATCCATCGCCAGAATTTGTTCTTCATGCAAAGCTGAAAGCCTGTCCCTATTAAACCCTATGTCCCAGAGTACGCCCTTCCCCAGGCCTTGGCAATCACCATGCTATTTGCTATGCTTTGGCTATGGTAGAGCCCTCCTAGAAGTAGAATGAGACACTACTCGTTTCTTTATGCCTGGGTCACTTCAGTGAGCAGTAAGTCCTCAGGGTTCATGTGTATTGCAGCATGTATCAGAATTCCTTTCTTTCTTTCTTTTTTTGTTGGTCATGGGGCTTGAACTCTGGGCCTGGGTGCTGTCTCTCAGCTCTTCGGCTCAAGGCTAGCACTGTACCTCTTGAGCCACAGCACCATTTCCAGTCTTCTGAGTGGTTTACTGGAGATCAGAGTCTCATGGACTATCCTGCCTGGGCTGACCTTGAACTGGGATCCTCAGATCTCAGCCTCCTGAGTAGCTAGGATGACAGGCCTGAGCCACCAGTGCCTTGCAAGAATCCCCTTCTTTATTCAGGTTGAGTAATATTCCCTGTACACACATACCATACTTTACTAATCTAGTCATCTGTGGATGGGCGTTCTCCTGGCTGTTGTGATCAATACTGCTGTCAAGTCTTTGGGGCTCTTTTCCACAATGAGAGCCCTGTCTCAATCTAGCTTTAGAATGCCTTCCTCATCCCCAAGTTATCCTGTACCCACCAAGGAGTCACTGCGCCTTGCCTCTCCTCGTGTCCTGGCAAGAACTCATCTGCTTCCTGCTCAGCAGATCTGTTTTGTTTGTTTTTTGCCTATTCTGGACATTTCATTAACAGAATCATCCAGTGTGTAGCCTTTGGCTTCTGCCTTCTTTGATTTAGCGTAACATCTCAAGATTTGTCCACATAGTGGCCTGGAAAGAACTTCATGCATATTGTTATGGCTGGATAATATTCCTTTGCATGGGTACACCATAGTTGCTTACTTATTTGTTCCTGTGGACAGTGCTGCTATGAATATTCATGGTCAAGGTTTGGTTTGGCATATACTTTCCAGGATGTGTATGGGCCCTGGCAGAGATGTACCACTCCACAAAGATCCCCTAGCCTGGCAGCCAGTATGTGGCATGGACGAACTGCTTCTAGGAGTCACTATTGTATGGGCAGCCAAGCAGAGGCACCACCTGGCCCCAGCCTTCAGTTTGGCAGCCAGGGCTTCCTCTATGCCAGCAGGAGAGGCTACTTAAGCTTGGAGCCAGGAATATCAAAGTCCCAGTGCTAAGATTAGAGATGTAGAGGTCACCACTACATGTGGCTTTACTGAGCTCAAAGGCCAATTCAGAAGACGTGTCTGAAGGCAGTCAGACTTCAAGACTGGCAGCTACAGGAGAGAATGGCCTCCCTAAAGGAGCTGGGGACAGGAAGGGGGTCCTCGGTTAGAGAGGGAAGGCAAGGCTATGGAATTAGGCAATGCTCTTGGAATTGTTGCCTCTGCCAAGCATAAAGCCACCAGTAGAGCACTGCTGAAGATCAAGGTTTGAAGCCAACCTGGGCATGAAAGTCTGTGATACACTGTTTTCCACTAATCACCAAAAAGCCAGAAGTGGAACTGTGGCTCAAGTGGTAGAGCACCAACCAACCTTGAGCAAAAAAGCCAAGCACTCTTCCTCTCAGTCCCATATTGAACTCGAGTTGGAAGAGGCGAGTCCAGTCTCAAAATGGAGGGCCATGATCCAAAGGAACCAAAGCAGCTGCAGAAGCTGTTTATTGGTGGTCTGAGCTTTGAAACTACAGATGATAGTTTAAGAGAACATTTTGAGAAATGGGGCACACTCACAGATTGTGTGATAATGAGAGATCCTCAGACAAAACGTTCCAGGGGCTTCGGTTTTGTGACTTATTCTTGTGTTGAAGAGTGGATGCAGCCATGTGTGCTAGACCCCACAAGGTTGATGGACGTGTTGTGGAACCAAAGAGAGAGGTTTCTAGAGAGGATTCTGTGAAGCCAGGAGCCCATCTAACAGTGAAGAAAATTTTTGTTGGTGGTATTAAGGAAGACACAGAAGAATGTAATTTGAGAGACTACTTTGAAAAATATGGCAAGATTGAAACCATAGAAGTTATGGAAGACCAAGAGAGTGGAAAAAAAAGAGAGGATTTGCTTTTGTAACTTTTGATGATCATGATACAGTTGATAAAATTGTTGTTCAGAAATACCACACTATTAATGGGCATAATTGTGAAGTGATAAAGGCCCTTTCTAAACAAGAGATGCGGGCTGGGAAGATGGCTCAGTGGTAGAGCGCATGCCTTGCATGCCAGAGGCCCTGGGTTCGATTCCTCAGCACCACATAAACAAAAAAGAAAAAAGCTGGAAGTGGCGCTGTGGCTCAAGTGGTAGAGCGCTAGCCTTGAGCTGAAGAGCTGAGGGACAGCGCCCAGGTCCAGAGTTCAGGCCCCATGACCAGACCCAAAAAAAAAAAAGAAAAAAGAAAAAGAAACAAGAGATGCAGTCTGCTGGATCACAAAGAAGTCGTGGAGGTGGATCTGGCAGCTTTATGGGTCGTGGAGGAAACTTTGGAGGTGGTGGAGGTAATTTTGGACGTGGTGGAAACTTTGGTGGAAGAGGAGGCTATGGTGGTGGAGGTGGTGGCAGCAGAGGTAGCTATGGAGGAGGTGATGGTGGATACAATGGATTTGGAGGTAATGGTGGCAACTATGGCGGCCGTCCTGGTTATAGTAGCAGAGGAGGCTATGGTGGTGGTGGACCGGGTTATGGAAACCAAGGTGGAGGATATGGGGGTGGTGGAGGAGGATATGATGGTTACAATGAAGGAGGAAATTTTGGTGGTGGTAACTACGGTGGTGGTGGCAACTATGATGATTTTGGAAATTACAGTGGACAACAGCAATCAAATCATGGACCCATGAAGGGGGACAGTTTTGGTGGAAGAAGCTCTGGCAGTCCATATGGTGGTGGTTATGGATCTGTGGTGGAAGTGGTGGATATGGTAGCAGAAGGTTTTAAAAACAACAGAAAAAGGGCTACAGTTCTTGGCAGAAGAGAGAGCGAGGAGTTGTCAGGAAAGCTGCAGTTTACTTTGAGACAGTCGTCCCAAATGCCTTAGAGGAACTGTAAAAATCTGCCACAGAAGGAACGATGATCCATAGTCAGAAAAGTTACTGCAGCTTAAACAGGAAACCCTTCTTGTTCAGGACTGTCACAGCCACAGTTTGCAAAAAGTGCAGCGATTGATTAATGCAACGTAGTGTCAATTCGATGTACATTGCTGAGGTCTTTTATCTGTTGCAGCTTTGTCTTTTTCTTTTCTTTTTTTTTGGGGGGGGGTCCGGTCGTGGGGCCTGAACTCTGGGCCTGGGCGCTGTCCCTCAGCTCTTCAGCTCAAGGCTAGCGCTCTACCACTTGAGCCACAGCGCCACTTCCAGCTTTTTTCTTTTTGCTTATGTGGTGCTGAGGAATCGAACTCAGGGCCTCATGCATGCAAGGCAAGCGCTCTACCATTGAGCCACCTTCCCAGCCTCTCTTTTTCTTTTCATTACATCAGGTAATATGGCCCTGTAAATTGTGGTAGTGGTACCAGGAATAAAAAATTAAGGAATTTTTAACTTTTCAATATTTGTGTAGCTCAGTTTTTCTACATTTTAGTACAGAAACTTTAACAAAATGCAGTTTTGAAAGTGTTTCCTTGTGGGTTAACAAGTAAAGATCATTGTTAATTACTATTTTATATGAATTTTGCTAAGGATAACTGTAAAGAAACACTTACTGACTTGCACTTTAAGGGGAATCTGTTCTCCTCATTTCCAAACCATGATACGAATGGGCGCTGACATGTGGAGAGAATAGATACTTGTATGTATGCATTGTGTGTTTTAGATACATATGATTGGGTATTTAAATTTAATTTATTAAATTTAAATTTAATAGCATTAAGATTACCTTCAAATGAAAAAAAACCCTCAAAATCCCTATTTGTTTTTGTGCATTTTCTTTCAATGTAATCATAGTTTTAGTGTGTTTTAAGATTTGCTGAATGGTAGCTGTGTTTAGAACATCTCCATTCTACATTTACCTTAAGCGCATTGAGAGTGACTGCTACCATAGTTTTGGAGTGTAAAGCATGTCTGCTGCCCTCTATTTAAATTTGTAAAGGGTAGTGGATGTTTTCCCCATCCCTTTAGAAACCATTCTTAATTTTTGATTCAGGACCACTAAGTGTGCAATGTCTGAGCATATTAGTGGATACCTGATTTTATTCTGTTTTTCCTTTGAGACCCCTGAGGCCTAAAAGATTTATTACTTTCCTTGGTTTAATTTCCCCATGCAAGTTTTCAGAGCAAGAGAATAAACAGACACTTCATTGTCAAATCCTTAACTTGTTGGCATGCTTTCCTGTTTTGTACCCTACACATTTTTCTGAGTGAATCCAAGGATAAGAGATATAATTGTCCAAAATAACAAATGTAGCAGATATGTAGCACAGTTGCTTAGTACAAGCTTCTCACTTCCCAAAGACCTGGATTGAAATTTGGGTAGTTTTTGAGTTCTTAAATTCCTACAGAACACACTGTTACGCCTGTGTATATTTCAATCTAAATCATGTTGGTATGAGTTAGCGATCTTGTTTGGAAGACTCTGGTTGAGAAGAGATTTCAATAATAAGGTCATACATTATATAAACCAATGTCTACTGTTTGCGCCAGCTAGTGCTTTCAGTTTCACTCAAACCCTTAGTATGTGCCCTGCTGTTACTCTTTATTTGACAGTGAACGTTGGATTCAAGATTTTTACGTGCTTTTTAAAGTACTAAGCAAAACAAGCAATAAAAAGGATAATGGGGCATGCTAGTGTTTCAATATGCTCTCTTGTTGCTCTAATTCTGTGCATTATTAATATTTGGATGCATGCAATGCCAGCATGGAAATCGGTCTTCACAGATACTGAAGTTTTCCAGAAAACACTCAAACCAATAAATGTATCAAGAAAACATTCCATTGTTAATGGGCATATGTGAATAAGCAGTGTAGAAAATAGGCTTATATTAGAAAATGGTTAAGTCTTATTAACATCAAGTGTGGTTATGTAAATGGACACTGTCAATGTTCATAACTTGGATACTTGGTCAAAATAACGCTTGGAAAAGATTAAAATTGAGCTAAATTGTCTCAAGTTTTTTTTTTTCGTTATAATAAAGGTTGAAGGAATGGGGAAGATTTAAAAAAAAAACCCAAGCACAAGGCCTTGAGTGCAAGCCCCAGTACTGGCACAAACCCATAAATACAAAGAAGATGAAGAAAAAAAGAGAAGGAGGAGGAGGAGGAGGAGAGGAAGAGGAGGAGGAGGATGAAGAGGAAGAGGAGGAGGAAGAGCCCCATGAGAGAGGCAGATCAGACTTGGGGTGACTTCTCCACCCACATCAGTCTGCCTGACTGATCTAAGCACATGTTGCAATCGAAGGCGATGGCGGGCCCATGAGCGGGGGCTGCAGAAGCTCCCATGAGCGTGTGCGAGCCCAAGGTTGGTAGGAGGCCTGAGTTCAGTTGCCAGAAAATCTCTCTGAGCCACTCTCCAAGGGAAGGGAAGAGTGGGAGGGGGAGGTCTAAGTCCTGGGCCCAATTAAGAGATCAGATGGTGAAGGGTTTGGGAGCTTTTAAGGTGAGGAGGCCCAGGCTGATCCTGCAGGCTGGTATAAAGCGCCGTGACCCCCCAGGTGGTGTGCCAAGACAGGAGGGCACTGAAGACAGGTTTTCCTGAGCCATGGCCCAGCGGTGGGGTCCTCAAAAGCTCACAGATGGGCAAACACAGGGCAGCAATGAAGACAGCACCCAGGCAAGCATCTTTACCTATACTAACATCAACTCCACCAGAGGTAAGCAAGAGGTGCCATGGGGGCCACCAGCTACCCTATCTCCACCACATGGGGTCTCCTGTACACCCCACTCTCATGCACAGCTTTAACGAGGACATGAATGGGTAGGTTTCTTTTCCTGTACTGTGGAGTGTGCATTTTGACACAGCATAGGCGTCTGCCAAGCCTTTGAGAACCGGTGTCCCTGAAAGGCTTTCTTTGTGGCCCTTGCTCATCTGTGCTGCTGCTGAGTTCTCAAGCATTGGATTCTAGGACATCTATCTGGCCGCTGCTTCCCTTGCGATCTGGGGAAGGAGATGAGTCAGTCTTCACTTCTCAAGCCACATGCAAGCCGGAAGGGTGGCCTGGAAAAAAACACTGAGCCACTAAGTGTGGCGGGGGGGGGGGAGTAGAAAGGCCCCCAGATAGGGAAGCTGGGAAAGCCTGAAACTGAGGGGCAGACAACCACTAGAACCTTAAGATTGGAAAAGTGGGTGCCAGAGACTCATACTGGTAATCCTAGCTACTCAGGAGGCTGAGACCTGAAGGACTGAGGTTGGAAGCCAGCCTGGGCAGAAAAGTTCCTGTGACTCCATCTCCAACTAGCCAGCCCAAAGCTGGCTGGAGCATCCGCTGTGAGCAAGCAAGTGCAAGGCCTTGGGTTCAAATGCCAATACTAGCGGGGGAGGGAAACTTGACAGAGCCTGGAGCAGTTAAGCAGCTGTGTAACTGTGTGCCCAGGACATACAACCTTCGGCTGCCGACTCCTGGGGAGAGCTGGCAGCCTTTCATTTTGAGTGGCTTTGAGAGAAAAGGCAACACCTCAGGCCAGGTGCTGGGCGCTCACACCTACAACTTAGCTACTCAAGAGGCTGAGATCCGAGGATTGCAATTTGAAGCCAGCCCAGGCAGACAAATCTGGAAGTGAAGATGTGACTCAAGTGATAGAGTGCTAGCCTTGAGCAAAAAGGGCAAGCACGAGTGCAAGGCCCTGCATTCAAGCCCCAGTGCCAGCACCAAAAATTAGACCAACAAATCAGACTCATCCAGGAAACCTGAGCTCTGCCCTTGAGCCTTGCGCAGGTGCACAGGTCTGAGTGTGGCTCTCCACTGGACAGGATTGCTGTTCAAGTGATGCTGTCCATGCTTCTTCCCCAGCTCTGCGTCTCCACATCTCCTCCTCCTCCTCCTCCTCCTCCTCCTC
>NW_012267425.1:1063365-1069473 GCF_000151885.1 Dipodomys ordii | reverse complement strand
CAGGGCCTCATGCATGCAAGGCAAGCACTCTTCACTGAGCCACCTTCTGAGCCACTCCATGTCCCTTCTTGCAACCTCCCCAGTGCCTTGGGTTGATAATATGCTGACCATAGTGGCCAAGGCCAAGGCCGAATTAGCAATAGGGTTTTCAGGCCAGACTTGCCAGCAGTTTACCTTGACATCTGTTTGTGCCCCAGAATGGGGATGGAGGTGCCACAGTGCTTTCTCTGCCGGCCCAGGCTTGAGTTAGTAGTGGTATCTGATTTCAAATGAAATCAGATTGGTTTTCACACAACTTCAAGCCTATACCAAACTAGAGCAAAGGCTATAGAGCACCGAGATCCTCATGTGTCAGTTTCCATGAGGCTTATTTAATTTAATCATTTCTGCTTAACTCTTCCCTTCTGATTCTTAGAAACAAATCCAAGACGTCATATCCTTTCTTTGCTGTATCTTCAGTATATGTCTGACAAAATATAACCAACCTCACACTAGTAATCCTGGCTATTCAGGAGACTGAGATGTAACGATCTTGGTTCAAAGCCAGCCCATGCAGTAAAGTCTGTGAGACTCTTATCAGAAATTTTTAAAAAATGAAAGTGGAGCTGTCACTCAAAGTGGTAGAGTTTGCCTTAAGCAAACCAGTGCATGGACAGCTCCCAGGCCCTGAGTTCAAGCCCCATGACTGACAAAAGAAAGAAAGAAAGGAAAAGAAAGGGAAGGAATGAAGGAAGGAAGGAAGGAAAGAAAGAAGGGGAAAGAGAAAGAGAGCCGGAGGTGGTGGCTCACACCTGTCATCCTAGCTACTCAGGAGGCTGAGATCTGAGGATCGTGGTTCAAAGCCAGCCCAGGCAGGAAAGGTTGTGAGACTTATTTTCAATAAACCACTCAGAACACCAGAAGTGGCGCTGTAGCTCAAGTTGTAGAACACTAGCCTTGATCTGAAGAGCTCAGGGACAGTGCCCAGGCCCTGAGTTCAAGCCCCATGACCAACAAAAGGAAGGAAGGAAGGAAGGAAGGAAAGAAGGAAGGAAGGAAGGAAGGAAGGAAGGAAGGAAGGAAGGAAGGAAGGAAGGAAGAGGCAGAGAAGGAGAAGGAGGAGAAAGAGGAAGAGAGAGAAAGAGAAAGAGAGAAAGAGAGCCAGGCATGGTGGCTCATGCCTGTAATCCTAGCTACTCAGGAGGCTGAGCTCTGAGGATCGCGGTTCAAAGCTAGCCTGGGCAGCAAAGACCTTGAGACTCTTATCTCCAGTAAACCACTCAGAAAACCAGAAGTGGCCCTGTGGCTCAAGTGGTAGAGCACTAGCCTTGAGCTGAAGAGCTGAGGGACAGTGCCCAGGCCGAGTTCAAGCCCCATGACTGCCAAAAAATAAAAATAAGAGAATCGTTTAACCCTGGGCTTTCCTTCACCAGACAATGTGGTCTAACTTGCTTCTCTACTATCATTTACTTCTTACTAATTTCCTGTAAAAAAGTAGCTGTCTGATAGTCTGACTGTTCCAAGAGACAGAATCTGTGGCACAATAACAACAGAAACAAGATTGCATGAAATGTTCCAAACCTACAGGGAAGGCTTATAGCAGCACTTCAGCCTTAGCTGCTCAACTTCCGCTTGAGCTGAAGGCTCAGCACTGATTGAGAGAGACCAGGCTGCTCTCTGAAGCTATGAAGATGAAGGGGAGAGACTACGTCAATCCTGCCTTACACTGGAAACAAAAGCATTTTCCAAATGTTCAGTGTGCCTACATGCACAGCTGAGTCACATCCGACTCAAAGGTTAAGACAGCACAAGAGACAGAGCCAATATGGAGGCAGGAATGCTAAGCATTTTTCATAGTGCAGCACGCATCCACAGCCTATGTATCTGCAGGGCCCGTGTTTTCTCGGCAAAAGCAGCCTTCAAGTCTCTGAAAAGTAACCTAGGCAACTGTTAGCACAATCCCCATGGCAGAGGTGTTATCCATAACAAAGCGACCGGGAACAAATAATGCAATACCTAGCTGTGGGAACTCCAAAATTATCTTCACTAAGAGCAAGTGAAGCTAGAGGGTGTGATCAGGTTTTCCTGCAGTAACATGACTAGAATCAGGCTGGTGTATGTGTGTGTCCTGGCAAGACCATTTTATCGGAAGTTAACACTTTCTGTGGTGTTGCTGAAACTCAATACCCAGACCCATTAAACCACTGGAGAGCCAAAGGCCACTGGCTCACGCCTGTAATCCTAGAAACTCAGGAGGCTGAGATCTGAGGATTGTGGTTCAAGGCCAGCCCACACAGGAAAAGTAATGAGACTCATCTCCAATGAGCCACTGAAAACTGAAGTGGTGCTGTGGCTCAAGTGGTAGAATGCTAGTCTTGAGCAAAAAAAGCTAAGGGACAGCACCTAGGCCCTGAGTTCAAGCCACATTCACAGACAAGCATGCACAGACAGACAGACAGATACAGACACACATACACACAGAGAAACTATTGGAGATGCCAAATGATGGCATGCTGCTGTCTCCTTACCTTGTCCTTATTGGTGGATTAATTTGTTAAATGTAATCCATTTTTACTACAGGGCTCCCCAGGGTACAATATTATGAGAGCAGGATAAACTCAGGATTCTTTTTCCTGTTATTTCTCCATTCTCAAAATAACGAGCTGGCTCATCAATGGCTCCTTCCCATTAAGAATCCTGGTCTCCATGAATTAGAATTGAATATCATGCAATTACTATTTTTTCTATCTTACAACACACACATATGTGCGTGCATAAATCATCTCAGAATAGCAATAGAACGCAACCATCGATAATAGGTAGAGCACCAGGCAGGAATGAGAGTAGAGTGAGAACATGAGGCCTTGAGTTCAACCCCCACTACCAGCACAATATATATACTTTTTTTGGTTAGTTGTGGGTCTTGAACTCTGGACCTGGGTGCTGTCCCTGAGCTCTTCAGCTCAAGGAGAGAGCTCTACCACTTGAGCCACAGCACCCCTTCCAGTTTTCTTGTGGTTCATTGGAGATAAGAGTCTCCTGGACTTTCCTGCCCAGCCTGGCTGTGAACCATGATCCTCAGATCTCAGCCTCCTGAGTAGCTAGGATTACAGGTGTGAGCCACCTGTGCCTGGCAAAACTAACATTTATACATGTCTTTTCCTCCTGATCCTAAGGATGAAAAGGTTGTATAAGCCCATGTACTTTGAGTCTCTTAGAATAATACACTTCTGGATGGTTATGCCACTGGTTTGATATGCATTCAGGTTAATTTGCTTTGGTTTTGATAATCAGAGATTGTTTTTTAAATGAAAATTTTATTTCAAAATTAGTTGTAAGTTTCCAAATTAAAACCTCAAACACAAGGTCGATTTGAAGATGGGCAGCTTCCCCCATCTCACCCACTTCTCTCCTTCTTTGCATTTTTTAGACCCATTTGTCTGAACGTTGATACCATATGATAGCATTCTCTTGCTTATTTCTTCATGAAGCCAGTTCTAGAACTTCCAGGAGACAGGGGCAGACCCAGTACTGCTCCGGTGACATGTCTACAGGCCCCTCCTTTCCTTCTGCTGCTTCTTGGCCCTGGCACTTGGCTACGTTTGTCCTTGCCCTGCCCAATGGTATTCCATTGATCATCCAGACAGAGAACCACCTACTGTTCGTGTTGGGAGTTCCTGTGACTCCTGTGCAGGAGTTAACATAGGGAGCCCCTGTGTTAGGAACAAACAGAGCCCATACACGCAGCAAAGCAGAAGCATCCTGGAGTCCAGGGTGCTGGGAGTGAAATTCCCCCAACCCTCCTAGCCAGGAAGGGCCCTGCTTTTCTTTTCTTTCTTTTTCTTTTTTTTTGGACCGGGCTTTTCTTGAGCTACTTTGGGCAGGGCTTTTGTGATATGCCACAAAAGAATCCGAAGACATCTGGGGGCTTTCTTTGTATGCTTTCTCAGGCAATATGAGGACTTACTATACAGAACTAGATACTAGAGCTTGTAACGACTGCAAGTATTCTGCCAAAAACATGATGATGGCAGACTTGTCTCCTTCCAACATAAAAAGGGAGAGAGCCCCTGTATTGTAATAAAGATAAGTTACTCTTCTTTATAGTCTGACTTTTCAAGAGCTACCACGATTAAAGTACCACCTTCTGAGTAGCATGAACAATAGAAATGTGTTGTCTCTAGTCATGGACACCAGAAATCTGTGATCAACTATCAGCAGGATTGGCTCCAGGGGAAGACTTGTTCCATGCCTCTGTTAGCTTCTGGCAGTTGCTAGAACTTTGGTATTCTTTGAGAAGTTGCACCTGATTTCCACCTTCACCTTCACACGGTCCTCTATGTGTATTCGATGTTTCTTTTACATGCACACCAGTCCCACTGGATTAGGTTCATCCCAGTGTCATCATGGGGAGGTTCCTGTGGGATCAGTGCATTGTCACAGGTAGGTCATGCTGCTGCCCAATTCCTATTTCTGTTCTACACCTCTTGCCTCTAGGCCCTTTTGAAGGTCCAAATTACCACATTGCTCCCAGATGGGTGTACCACCTCACCACCATCTGGATGATGTTTGTGGTCATTGCATCTGTCTTCACGAATGGGCTTGTGCTGGTGGCCACCATGAGGTTTAAGAAACTACGCCACCCTCTGAACTGGATCCTGGTGAACTTGGCAGTTGCCGACCTAGCAGAAACCATCATTGCCAGCACCATCAGCGTTGTGAACCAGTTCAACGGCTACTTCGTGCTGGGCCACCCTCTCTGCATTGTGGAAGGCTACACTGTCTCCCTGTGTGGTAAGCTGTAGGAGATGAGCCTGGCGTGTATCCGTGGCAAACCTGAGGTTCACCTATGTGGGCATGTGCGAGGTACAAGGGAGGCAGGCTCACAGGAGAAGAGGGGTCATGGTGACCACAGGAACGAGAGGACAGACAGGATTCTGGAGACTTCCATCTGAGCATCCATTTTCAAAGTTTGCTTGAGTCTAACATATCTCAGGGCTCTACTCTTGAGACAGGTTCTACCTGGGAACAGTTGGGGGTTGTGAAGCTCCTGTGGAAAGAGCCAGATCACTCTAAAACAGTAGGGAAAGGAACAGAATTCCCACCCGAATCAAGGACATATGTACTGGAACCCATGATTGTTTGAGCTTTCTCTGGGGGAAGAATTCCCATTAGAGCATTCAGAGTATTACCATTAGATCCCACATTCCTTTCTTCATACTCCCTCACACCTCTGTGGGTCACCATTGACTTAGTTCAACAAAAAGTGGCCAAGAAATCCCAATGGATGCTAAGGAGGGCTCCATCCCCAGATACTGACCACACAGTGCCCCACTAGTCCTCTTAGCAGAGGAGGTGGTAAGAAGAGACCATGAGCAGTTGGCAGTCTGGGGGTGGGAGCACTGGTGAGCAGCGCGGCTCTGCTAAGCAGACATGAGGTGGGCAGGCTCAAGTCCTGAAAGTAGAGACTTTATTTTGAGAACAAAGTCACCCGTGGGCCTTCATCGCCATCCCACTGGCCTGGGCAAGTACACAACAAGCAACAAAAGCTGTTCCTGCTCTTGCCTCCTTGTCATCCTCCCTGGCCTTTCCTTTCCCTCCCTTCCCTCACCCAACTGCTTCTCACTGAACACATGATAGCTCTGAGATAGTAGACACTGGCCAACATGCCAGCACTCTTCTGAAGCTATGGAAGTGCAGTAACTGGGGAAAGTGAGACAGATGTGTGCTTCTGTGGTCATGTGACCCTTTCTAAGAAGCACCTCGCATATCTGTTCATATCTGTCTCTGCTTCTGCCAGGCTCTCCCACTCTCTTTTGCCTCTATTCAGTGTGTTCTTGGGTGGCTTCAGTGCCAAGCAGCCAGCATAATTTTAGTGGCCCAGATGCCCTCAGGCATGTTTGTAAGTGCTTGAGATGAGACCCATAGGATTACAAAACAGCCAATTACATTAAAAAACAGTTATCAAAGTATTAAATATATATATATATATATATATATATATATGCACTAGAGTCTTCCATTAAAAGTATTAGTTCTGGGCTGGGAAGGTGGCTCAGTGGTAGAGTGCTTGCCTTGCATGCCTGAGGCCCTGGGTTCGATTCCTCAGCACCACATAAGCAAAAAGAA
>NW_012267425.1:1006492-1061485 GCF_000151885.1 Dipodomys ordii | reverse complement strand
TGGGCCTGGGCACTGTCCCTCAGCTCTTCAGCTCAAGGCTAGCGCTCTACCACTTGAGCCACAGCACCACTTCTGGCTTTTTTCTTTTTTCTTATGTGGTGCTGAGGAATTGAACCCAGGGCCTCAGGCATGCAAGGCAAGCACTCTACCACTGAGCCACCTTCCCAGCCCAAAGACCTATATTTATGAATAAATGGCTCAGATGTTTGACTGGGAGGGATGGGACAAGACAATGAAGGTTACTGTGACAGTCTGAAGAATAAGTTCCTATGGCATTTGGAGAGAAAACTTTTTTTGGTAGGTTGGAGGGCTTGAACTCAGGGCCTAGACACTGTCCCTGAGCCTCTATGTGCTCAAAGCTAGCACTCTACCCCTTGAAACATAGTACCACTTCTGGGTTTTGAGTAGTTAATTGCAGATGAATCTCACAGGGACTTTTCTGCTTTGAACCGTGATCCTTAGATCTCAGCCTCTTGAGTAGCTACAATTATAGGCATGAGCTACCTGCGCCAAGAGAAAACATTCTTTCTTTGAGTAGCTTCCATGAATCTGGGAAACAAGGCCATTGTGAAAGTTTGTCTTCATCTCCCACCCTCCTGAGCCCCCAGGCCCCTGACAGCTTCCAGTAATTGAACATGGACAAGAGCCACCCCTGATGGAGGGTGATTGAATTATTTATTTAATCCTCATGGCTACTCAGTGTTAGAAATAGCTTGGGATGTTGGGGTGTCGCATAGGTAAGGACACCAGTTCTAAAGGAATTCGTTTACTTCTGCATAAGGCTGCACCATCAGCCCAAAATCTGGCAAGCAAGCACACAGAGCAAGCAGACGGCTCCCTTTTTATCCCTAACCCAGCAAACCCCACCCCCCTCCTCACTTTGGTTGAGCCCAGGATCACCATCTACAAAAAGATGTGGCTTAACTAACAGACATAACTAAAATTCAAGGAGCTTCGAACAGGATGTCTTAATTGAAATACTCAGGAAAAGCATGTATGTAACTAAAATGTAATTAACAACCAGGCATCAGTGCCTGTAATCCTAGTTACTCAGGAGGCAGAGATCTGAGGATCATGACTGGAAGCAAGCCCAGGCAGAATAGTCCCCATGAGTGTCGGATCTCTAATAAACTATTCAAAAAAGCCAGAAGTGGTACTATGGCTTAAGTGGTAGAGTGCTAGCCTTGAGCACAAAAAGGCTTGGGGACAGCGGCCAGGCCCTGAGTTCAAGCCCCAGGACCTGCTAAAAAAAAGGGAAAAAAACTAACAAGAGTTAACCACCTGGCCAAAGCATGAGCCCTTCAGAAAAAAACAATTCTCTCAAGGCTAGGAATGTGGCTTCGTGGTAGAGTGCTTGCCTAGCATGCAGGAAGCCCTGGATTCAATTCCTCAGTACCACATACACAGAAAAAGCCAGAAGTGGCGCTGTGGCTCAAGTGGCAGAGCGCTAGCCTTGAACACAACAGGGCTCAGGGATAGTGCCCAGGCCCTGAGTTCAAGCTCCAGGACTGGCAGAAAACAAAAACAAAAACAATTATCTCAATATTCTAAAGGAAGAAACCTACTTTGATAGAAAGATACTTTTCTCATACCAGTTAGCAACTCTAGTTACTCTAGTTGTAGCCTAGTTGACCTCAGAAAAAAGATTCATGTATACATAGGTGTTCTTAGCTCGAACAAGAGGGAGCCTTACCTTCCCTTTGAAAAATCCCTACCCCAATTTTTCTTTTGGAGTGATGAAAATGTTCTGGAAATAGCAGTAGTGTTAGCACATTAGTGAATGCCCAAAGACCATGAGTCTGTGGTTCACACCTATAATCCTAGCTACTCCGGAGGCTGAAATTCCAAGAATGTATTTCCAAGTCAGCCACGGTAGGAACGTCCATAAGCCTCATCTCCAATTAACCAGTAAAAAGCTGGAAGTAGAGCTATGGCTCAAGTGATAGAGCACCAACCTTGAGCAGAAAAGCTAAAGGATAGTTCCCAGGCCCTGAGTTTAAGCCTCAGGTCTGGGGCTTAATACAAAATAAAAACCCTATGAGCTTAGAGGCATGCCTCAAACATGTGCTTATCCTTGAGTTTAAATCTCAGTACTACCAACAAACAATTTTTTTAAAAAACACACACACAAAAAGCTCTGACTTATATCAGAGGCATGCCGGGGCCGGGATGTGTTGTGCTGGCCTTGTGAGACTCAGCCCTTCTCTCCAGGTACTGGCCTTATGGCCTGAAGACATCCTGTGGCCCGGATGTGTTCAGTGGCACCTCCTACCCCGGTGTGCAGTCTTACATGATGGTTCTCATGGTGACATGCTGCATCATCCCACTCAGCATCATCGTGCTCTGCTACCTCCAAGTGTGGCTGGCCATCCGAGCAGTAAGCCCCCACCCTTCCGGCTGCACTCTGGGTTGACAGGAGGTCGAGACAGTGACACAGAACCAGCTGTGTCACACTCCCTTCCCTCTAAGCTGCTCTTCTCCCAAAGCAGCCTACTGAGCCTCTTAAACAGATAAGAGAATTCCATCCTAGGTACTCAGGACTCAGATCTATCAAAGCCAGCCCGGGCAGGAAAATCCATGAAACTCTTATGTCCAATAAACTACTCAGAAAAAGCTGGGAATGGAGCTGTGGCTCAAGTGGTAGAGCACTAGTCTTGAGCAGATATAGTCCTGGTGACTCCCCAACTCATTGTCACTTGTTGTCCCTGGCCCACCCCCCAGGTGGCAAAGCTGCAGAAAGAATCTGAGTCCACTCAGAAGGCCGAGAAGGAGGTGACACGCATGGTGGTGGTGATGGTTTTTGCATACTGCGTCTGCTGGGGCCCCTACGCCTTCTTTGCATGCTTTGCTACTGCCCACCCTGGCTATGCCTTCCACCCTCTGGTGGCTGCCCTACCATCCTACTTCGCCAAGAGTGCCACAATCTACAATCCCATCATCTACGTCTTCATGAACCGGCAGGTAAGCAACACTGGGTGGATCGAACTCAAAATATACCCGGGAAGAGCCCGGTGATGCTTGTACCCTGGAATGCTATCATCAATGAGGAGTCCACGGGGCATTTGGGGAGCAGAGGTTCAGAGAAGCTCTCCTGGGGAGAAGGAAAAGGCTCAGCATGTCACCCAGCCCCAGCCAGACCTTGTGCCAGAGTTGTGTGAGCACAGCTCCACAGCTCTTGGGGCTACAGATTCAAGTCTTCTCTTAATCATCTCCACCTGCTCCTTTCAACCCCTAAGGTCAGCCAGGCACCAGTGGCTCACGCCTGTAATCCTAGCTACTCAGGAAGCTGAGATCTGAGGATCACAGTTCAAAGTCAGCCAAGGCAGGAAAGTCTGTGAGGCTCTTATCTCCAACGAACCACCAGAAAACCAGAAGTGGCACTGTGGCTCAAGCGGTAGAGCATTCGCCTTGAGCTGAAGAGCTGAGGGACAGCACCCAGGCCCAGAGCTCAAGCCCCACAACCAACCAAAAACAAAAACAAAACCCTAATTTGTGGAATCTCCTCCCTACAAAAACAAAAGCAGGCCCTTCTGACTGCATTGGCTGAGAGCTGATGAGACTTGGGGAGTCGATGTGTTCGCTGGGGTGGAATGCGCTGTGGTCTTGCCCTAAGGCCTCCTGTGATGGCAGCTTTCCTTGGCTAGCATAATAGGCTTTAGCAGCAAGTTGCCCATGACTCCTGATGGGTTACAGATGACCTTGTGAGATTTATCGCCTTCGGATGCAGCCCTTCAAAACAGTTCTTTGCTACAGTATTGGAGGTGGAATGCTAGACAAGCGGTTTCCCTGCACGACACCAGTCCTCTTCTTCCATCTTATAAACACTCCATTGCTTCATCCTCCGAACAAGCCAGGTAGAGAGGTCTGTAGAAAGCATTAAGCACCTCTTCTTCTCAGTCATTTTGAAACACTAAGTACAATTAGTCCCACAACAATTCCTAGAAAGAGTCCTTGGCATGTTCATGCCCAGAGAATGTAGCTCTGTGGCTGACCCCTGCCTCCTGTCTTTCACAAGCATCTCTTGTTAAGTCTAGGTTCAATTTGAGGAATCCTAATCTATCTTGTCAAACACTGTCTCTGTTTCTTTCCACTCCTCCTCCCAAAACTTCCCCTCCTGACAGATGTCTGCACTTCTGGACCTTGCCAGGTTTCTAAGCTTTGCTTTCATCCATTCCACTTTGCTACTTCAGTAGATTTTCTACAATGAAGGTCAATGAGGAAAGGGAGTTTTGCTCTTGCTGTTCAAGGCTGTATCCCTCTAGAACTGTGTGCCACATAGTGAGTACTCAATAAGTACGTGTTAATTGAATCTCTTGGCCTCACTTACTAGATCTTCACCAAGACCATTCTGGTTTGCAGTCCATTTATACCATCAATCTCAACAATTATGTTTTTTTAACATTCAGAGTTTTGATGATAGCTGGATACACATGGGTCTGAAATCCCAGCTACTCAGGAGGCTGAGAGAAGAGGACTGAAATTTGAGGTCAGCCTGGGCAAAAGTTGTGAGATCTTAGCTCAAAACAAACACCACCACCAAAAGTATTTGAAAATCCAGGTGTGGTAGTGCATGCCTATAATTCCACCTACTTGGGAGGCAGAGGTAGGAGAATTATGATCCAAGGCTGGTCACGCAAGTTAGCACTAGATGCTATCGGAAAAACGAAGACTGTTTCACTAACAAGCTCTAGGCCCTGATCCCCAGTGCCTGCAAGAGAAAGAAGAGAGGAGAAATGGATAGGCCTGAATGCTTGTAGTATGGATTCTAAAATCTGTGTGGTTGGTTTAATTATAAGACATCACTAAGAAACTGATAGAACTCAAGACTTTTTAGGGGTCAGCCAGAAAAGAGAAGACCCCTTTTGGGAGCAGAAGACTTTCTTTGATGAAGAGATGAGGGAGCTAGCTACACTATTATTGACCTAGTCCTTACCTTGTCATCTATTTCCTTTGAGACAGGGTGCCACTACATAGCCAGTCTGTCCTCAAAGTCATTCTGTAGCACAGGTACTGTTGACCTTCCTGCTTCAACCTCCTGAGTGCTAGGATTACAGACATATGCCATCACATTCAGCTTCAAAAATGAATGGGTCACTTCTTCCCTCTTTCTAAGGTGCTGGGAATGGAACTCAGGGCCTCATGTATGCTACGCAAGCACTCTCCATTGAGCTACATTTCCAGCTTCCCTGAGGTTAGTAGGATAGAAATAAGATGTCATCCACATTCCTGGTCATTAAATTGCCTCTGGGCTTCTTTTGTTGGTGGTGGTGGTTATAGGGCTTGAACTCAGGAACTGGGTGCTCTCCCTGAGCTTTGCACTCAAGTCTAGTGCTCTGCCACTTTGAGCCACAGTGCCATTTCTGGTTTTCTGGTGGTTAACTGGAGATAAGAGTTTCCATGGACTTTCCTGCCTGGGCTGGCTTCAAACTGTGATCCTTAGATTTCAGCCTCCTGCATGGTTAAGATTGCAGATGTGAGCCACCAGCGCCCAGATGCCTCTGGGCTTCTTGCTAGATATTCTCAATATGGGTCACTCTGTGCATGGCCCTTAGCTGGCATCATGTTTATCTACTGCATAAGTATCTTGGTACTTCCATAACAAACTACCAGAAACTTGATGGCTTGAAACAATTTGGGATTAGCCAGAGGTTGGTGGTCACATCTGTAATCCTAGCTACTCAGGAGGTTGAGATCTGAGGACCATGGTTCGAAGCCAGCCCAGGCAGGAAAGTCAATAAGACTATTATCTCCAAAAAGCTGGAAATAGAGCAGTGGCTCAAATGGTAGATGATAGCCTTGAGCAAAAATAGCTCAGGGACAGTGCCCAAGCCCTGAGTTCAAAGTCCCAGGACCAGCACACACACAAAACAATAACTTGGTATTGAGCCTCTCACTTTTCTGGAGGCCAGAAGTCTGGAGTCAAGGATGTTTCCTTCTGGAAGTGCTGAAGGAGAATCATTTCTGTACCTCTCTTATAGCTTCTGGTAATTCCTTGGCATTCTTCCAATTTCTGCCTTCATCTTTACATGGTCTCGCCTCTGTGTATATGTAGCTGCATCTGAATCTTCCTCTTATCATAAGAACAGCGGTCTTTGGACTATGATTCATATTAATCTAGCATGAATTCATCTTAACAAGCACCTTAATTACACATACAAAGACCCTATTTCCAAATAAGGATATATGGCAGGTTCTAGGAGTTAAGACTTGGAACATATCTTTTGGGGAGACACAATTCAACCCACAGCAGCCACCATCAACTGCTCACTCAGATGACTCAGATGGCCGCCTCCATGTGCAAAGAATGACCTTAGCCTTCCTCCATCCCACTGATGGCATCCTAAATGAGAAGGTGATGGGTAATGAACAGACCCACGCCTTACGTTTAGCACAGCACCCTTGCCCTTCCTGCCTTGCTGAACAATGCTTTCTATCCTTCCAGTTTCGAAACTGCATCTTGCAGCTTTTTGGGAAGAAAGTTGATGATAGCTCTGAACTCTCCAGCACTTCTAAAACAGAGGCCTCATCTGTCTCTTCAGTGTCCCCTGCGTGAGCTCTGCCTCTCCCCTCCCTGCTTCTCCATCCTTGTGAGGTACATGTAATTTTTCCTTGCCCAAACTAACAGAGTCCTAGTGACTGCTACAATCATTTGGGACCCCCGAAGCCACTGCGTGTATAGGCACCAGCCCTTGGAGAGAGCAAAGGAAATAAAGAGAAGAACAGCACATCGTGGATTTCTACCTTTTTCAGGTTTCATGTCTACAGACAGCATGGAAGAACTGTGGTGAAGTGGAAGTGGGAGGTGGTGGGTATGTGCATGCGTCTCACTGGGCTGGCAGTTCCAGAACTGGAAAGTCAGAGCTGTGAGGTGACCCTCTTCAAAGGGCTTGCTGGATGTCCTTGATTCCCAGGGGGAGGGCACTGGCACTCAGCAGTAGCCCCCCTGACCCCGTTAAGGCTCATCCGATGAAGTCTTAGTGTCCTTGGAGTCCAGCCTCCAACTAAAGGGGCTCCAAGCCTGCCAGTCTATAGTGTGCCACTTGTACCAGACCAGTGCCCCGAGGCCAAGCAGTATGAGTATGGTGCATGTGCGCAGACGCGACTTGACCAGGGTGAAGGGGCAGGAGCACACCGTGGAGACAAGGACCAAGAGAATGGTGGCCAAGGTGAGGAGCAGGCTTACAAGTCTAAACAAAAACTTCAGGGGATAGCTTCGGAGCTTTGCTGTCATACCCACTTCAGTGACTTCCTGTAGATGTTCTAACTTGGATATTCGGTCCTTGAAATTCTCCATGACCTCCTGCAAGTGACAAACACAAAAGCTTACCCGAAATTAAAACAAAATGGTGGTTACTTCACTGAGTTGCTTAGGGGATCTGCACCAACTATGGTTGAGCTGAATCTTTTAGGAGGGATATAGAGAATTCCCAGTATGCACACAGCAGAGACAGAGTTGCTGCGGAAGGCCGTGCAGACTCAGCCATACTTCCCATCATTACCTTGTGAGACTGAGGATTTACTTGGGACAAGGTTAAGCTAGGACAGGGGTAGGAGAGAAGGGTGTGGAAGAGAGTGAAGGGTAGGAAGCTAGGTCCACAGGAGTAGTTTGCAAAAGCTTTCTCTGCTCCAGCAATTCAAGCATCACCAGCAACCTCCCCACCACCACCAGGGCTTGGCAAGTTCTACTCCCTATCTGTTGTCACAGACTCTGGGATGGGGCCCAGGGACCATTCTCAAGCGTGAGAACCACAGCACTAGGTTTCCCAAAGCAGCTAAGCTAGATGATGAGATGGCGCTCACATGCATATAATGACTAGACTAGATTTTAGAGCTCCTTTGCCATCAGAAGAAGCACAGTCACCCAGGACTTGGTTGTTGAATTCGTTTGGAGGCATCCAAACAGATTTGTCAGTCCTATGTATTTCTCCTTGGCCCTTTCTTAAAGAGCTTCCCCATGATGTTCTCACCAAGATTTCCTTGTCTCTTTCATAGGACAAATAGGCCATTTTCTCTTCAGTGCAGGCCAGATTCTGTTTGAGGTGGTAAATCTCATCCAAGTGCACCTGCAAGTGGTCATTCACCTGTTCTTCCATCAATGCTTGTCTTGGGAGCAAGAATAAAAGTCAAAGTCTCTCAGTAGCTCACTCAGAGATCAGGCTGGCAGTGAGCACACTGCACCTGGATTTCACTTGGATTCCCTTGCCTCCCTCTATTTGTGTGTGCTGGTACTGGGGCTTGAGCTCAGGGTCTCTTGTGCTCACTCAGCTTTGTTGCTCACAGCTGGCCCTCTACCACATGAGCCACAGCTCCACTTTTGGAATTTTTTTGGTGGTTCATTAGAGATAAGAGTATCACAGACTTTCCTGCCCAGGCTGGTTTTGAACTTCGATCCTTAGATCTTACTCTCCTGAGTAGCTAGGATTACAAGTGTGGGCCACCAATGCCCAGCTTGTCTCCCCCTTTTAAAATTTTATTTTATTATTATTTTTTGTCAGTCGTGGGGCTTGAACTCTGGGTCTGGGCACGGTCCCTCAGCTCTTCAGCTCTAGGCTAGTGCTCTACCACCTAAGCCACAGTGCCACTTCTGGTTTTCTGGTGGTTTACTGGAGATAAGAGTCTCACAGACTTTCCTCCCCAGACTGGCTTTGAACCATGATCCTCAGATGTCAGCCTCCTGAGTAGCTAGGCGTACAGGTGTGAGCCACTGGCACCCAACTTCCTTCTTCTTTTTTTTTTTTTTAATCTTGGACTCCAGTCAAACAGCCTCCTCTTCCAGGTCTGCCTGGAGACACTCCAAACACACATCAGTCACATGTAGATGAAACACAGATTTATCTTATATATAGTTATTTTCTAGTAACAGCTTTCCAAGAATTTCTATAGATCAGAAATTATAGAAATGAAAATCTAACCCAGGCACTGATAGCTCACCCCTGTAATCCTAGCTACTCAGGAGGCTGAGATCTGATGATTGATGTTCAAAGCCAGCCTGGGCAGAAAAGTCCATGAGACTCTCATCTTCAATTAGCCAGCAAAATGTCAGAAGTAGAGGTATGGTTCAAGTGGTAGAATGCTAGTCTTGAGTGGAAAAGCCAAGTGATAGGGGCTGGGAAGGTGGCTCAGTGGTAGAGCTCTTGCCTTGCATGCCTGAGGCCCTTGGTTCGATTCCTCGGCACCACATAAGAAAAAAGCTGGAAGTGGTGCTGCGGCTCAAGTGGTAGAGTGCTAGCCTTGAGCTGAAGAGCTGAGGGACAGTGCCCAGGCCCAGAGTTCAGGCCCCACGACCGGACCAAAAAAAAAAAGCCAAGTGATAATATGAGGTCCTGAGTTCAAGCCACTGGTTTCAGAGTGAGGAAGGGTGAGAGGGAGAGGGCAGGGAGAGAAAAAGGGAGACAGAAAGAGAGAGAGGGAATCAAAACTGTGTGCACTATCCAACTCCATGAATATCCCTGGGGCCAATGTTTAGCATGTAATAGGTTGCTCTATAAAACTGTTTTAATACAGGGATTGAGAGTCACAAAAGATAAATAGTGTACAATTGTACTTATATGCAATGTCCATAGAGACGGAAACAGATGAGGAGGTGTCAGGAGTAGGAGGAGTGACTTATTAATGGGGACAAGATTTCTTTCGGGGATGATACAAATGTCAAGCAAGTAGATTGTGGTGAATGTTAGACAATTTTGTGACTATATCAGAAACCACTGAATGCTACACTTTAAATGGGTGAAACTTATGGGACCTGAATTATATTTCAATAAAGCTGTTACTTAAACAAACCAAAAAGTTAGATTGTGGTCATGGTTTCACAGCCCAGTAAATTCAATGACAACTACTGAAATGTACTCAAAATGTTGCATTTTATGACATGCAAAGTATATCTCAGTAGGGATATTTTTAAGGACACCGGCAAAACACAATTAGCTGTTGTAAATATAAATATGTAAGTAGTAAAAGTATTCAGAGCTTCAAAATGGTTCGTAACTAGAAAACTTTTTTGACATTCCTCCTCTGGGCACTATGGTAGACAGACAAGCCAGAGGCATAGATGCAAGGCTGCTACAGAGGAGGCTTGCGATTTGTTGTTTGTGACATAGTAGAGGAAGTCCTAACCTTCCCAGAGAGCTATGGAGCCCATAGAAAGGTAGGGCTTCCATGCTGTAAGGTACAGAATGACAGCCACACTCTGGGGGTACACGAGGCACAAACAATGATGTGCACGCACAGGCTGGAAGACAATGGGATCTCCACTTGGTCATATTCCAAAGACTTGACCAGTATCCACATCAAGACATCCTCAAGGCAGCTAGGACACGGCCTGCTGGTTTGCTGAATACCAGTTCATCAAAAACCAGCTCCTAAGAGGACCATTCCATTTGTCTCAACCTCATGTACCTGTGACACTTCAGCTGACAAGAAGGGCCCAAGGGCTGGGAAGGTGGCTCAGTGGTAGAGCGCTTGCCTTGCATGCATGAGGCTCTAGTTTCCATTCCTCAGCACCACATAAGCAGAAAAAGCCGGAAGTGGCACCGTGGCTCAAGTGGTAGAGCGCTAGCCTTGAGCTGAAGAGCTGAGGGACAGCACCCAGGCCCAGAGTCCAGGCTCCATGACTGGCAAAAAAAAAAAGAAGGGCAAAGAGGGGAGTTCATAGGATGCCTACCCACCAAACAAACTCCTCAGTACTCTCAGTTCCATTTACAAAAAAAAGAACTGAGCCAGGTGTGGTGGTGCATTCTGGTAATCCCAGCACTATGGAGAAATCGTCAGGTCCTGCCTCAAAAGAGAAGAAAGGAAAAAAGAAAAAAGAAGATCTGGTTAGAAGAACATTCAAGATATTAACTATGCACCAGTATAGAATATTCTTCATGAATATGAATAGATTCAATCTTGATAGATTTATAAGCATATATGACTAGGTTCTTGAATAAGATGATAGCAAGTAATATTTTCATAAGAATATTCTTTCCATCTTCCTTCTCTCAGCCCTCCCCCTACTCTCCTTCCCTTCTGGCAGCAGTATCCTAAACATGACATAGTTGACTCCTCCCTCTGTCCAGTTCTTACTCAAAAAAGCAAATAGACCAATTTGGAAAATGCTTTTATGGAGATAAAATGATGATCATTCAACCAAATCACCCCCAAAATATTAGAAAATTTTCTTCAAGAACACACTCTTTGCTGGAGGTATCACAATATCAGCCTTCAAACTATACTACCAAGCCATAGTAATAAAAACAGTTTGGTACTGGCACAAACACAGACCTAAAGACCAATGAAACAAACTAGAAACTAACTCAGGAATAAAACCACGCAGCTACCACAAACTAATTTTTGATAAAGGAACCAAAAATATACAAAGTAAATAAGACAACCTCTTCAACAAATGGTGCTGGGGAAACAATATCCACCTGCATGAGACTGAAATTAAGCCTCTGACTTTCCTTCTGTACAAAAAATCCACTCCAAGTGGATCAGGGAGCTCAAAGTTAAGACCTGAAACTTTAAAGCTACTACAGGAAAATGTAGGGGAAACCATGGAGGTCATAGGCACAGGTAAATAGTTTCTGCATAGGAAACCAGTTGCCCAAAGGATACGGGAAAGAACTGACAAGTGAGACTATATCAAATCAAAGAGTTTCTGCACAGCAAAAGAAACAGTAACCAGGACCAAGAGAATAGGAAAAAATTCAACAGATAAAGTATTGATATATATATATATATAGAATATACAGAGAACCTAAAGGTAAACAGCAAAAGAATAACCAATTAGTAAATGAGCAAGCAAGTTGCACAGTAGTGCAGTGACTAATAGATACATGAAGAAATGTTCAACATCCTTAGCTATACAGGAAATGCAAATCAAAAGCTCACTAAGATTCTCACCTCAGTCAGATGGCAGTCATTAAGAACACAAGCATGCAGGTGCCAATGGCTTACACCTGTAATCCTACCTACTCAAGGGACGTAAGGAGATCTGAAGGTCACGGTTCAAAGCCAGCTTGGGCAGGAAAGTCTGTGAGATTCTTATGTCCAATTAACCAGCAAAAACCTGGAAGTTGAGGTATGGCTCAAGTGGTAGAGTGCTAGTCTTGAGCATAAAAGCTAAAAGACAACACCCAGGGCCCAAGATCAAGCCCCCCAATAAAAGAAAGAAAAATGAGTGGATTAGATTTGCTGAGAGTGCACACACCTGTGTATGCGTGCATGCGCCAGTCCTGGTTTTGAACTATTTGGGGCCTGGGTGCTGTCCCTGAGCTTTACCACTTGAGCCATAGCTCTATTTCTGGTCTTTTGGTGATCAAGTGGAGATATGACTCTCATGGACTTCCCTGCTCCAGCTGGCAGTCTCCTGAGTCACTACGATTACCAGGGCCCAGCAGATTTGCCTTTTTCTTATTGGGTTCCAGTCTTGTCTTTGAGAAAAATAATACCAAGCCATAGCATGGGGGAGAAAAATCATCCAGTCATTTTTGGACCTAATAGCCACTGCCTGACTTTATGCACCAGTTCAGATAGGGTGGCAGTGTGACATCAGTCCTGAGAAACCTTCCCAGCATGTGGGGTAAGGGGCACTGCCTGCCTAAAGTCAGCTGTTTGCCAGGCTCCCACTGCCACCTGGCTGCCTCCATGCTCCACTGCAGTGCTGAGACTGTTTGGCAGAGACCCTCCCTAGAGCTCCTTATGCTCCAAGCCCGGGTCCCGTGTTGGCCCTCAACCATCCCCCGTTCTCAGAGCCAAGGCCTGAGAAGGGACTTGTCTTACCTGAATTTCTCCTTCTGAAGGGATTGCAGTGATTCCTGCAGATCCCTCAGATACCTCCCCTTGAGGCTCTGGTAGGACACCTGAAGGCCAATGTGGACCCTGCTGACCTCTTTTAGATTTTCCTTCATCTTCTCCAACAACAGCTTTTGATGCTTGGCCACAGACTTAGCATCTGAGATTTTCCCCAGCTGCAGGGCTGAGAGGTGGTTCTTCGGAGAAAAGGCCTTGGAAAGGTCAGGCAGACTGGTGAGCAAGCCATCTTCCTCACCTAGCTTGGATGTCTCAGAAGCTAAGGCCCTCATGCTGGGCTGTTCACAGCTGTCCAGGCTGCTCTCAACCCTCAGCATTGAGCCTGGGGTCCTGCAGCTCTCCAATTCTTGCAGTTGCTGTTGGCACTGGCGGAGCCTTCGCTCAATCTGGGCAATGGTGGCAGAAGCCCGCTGGTTCACCTTCTCAAAGGCCTGCCGGATGTACAGGGCCTGGCGTTGGTCAGCTTTGGACACCAGCTTGAGGTAGCTCATCGTGTTCACATCCCGACTGACTGTCTCCACTTTCAGCTGCTCTGAGAGGTAGAAGATGCGGTGCTTGACACTTTCCTGTAAGTTGTGGGCAAGTTCCCCATCTGAGATGCTGGAATGACCGCTGGGGCGGTCTTCATTGGATGCCAGGGACTTGGAGGAAGGCACATTGGGTGGAAGGGTTGACCTCTGGCTCTTGTTCTGTTCTGCCTGCATTAGCTAACACAACACATAAGGGTGGTGCTTTGTGAACTGTAAGTAATATGCCTATTTGGACATTCATGTTTCATTTCATAAGAATCCTTACGTGTGTGAGTAGACACTGATGGGTGTACAATTTGTTCATTCAACACGGGCCCAACAGACTGAGGAGGTCAAGTACATCTTCTGATCTCCACTCCTTTCCAGTGCCTAAAACTCCTTATGTCCTAGGTACACCTTATCCTGACCCTAAAGTGACTAGAATCCTCCATCTTCATCTGCCTCACACATTCTTTCTTTATTTTTTTTTTGGGGGGGTCGGTCATGGGGCTTGAACTCTGGGCCTGGGCACTGTCCCTGAACTCCTCAGCTCAAGGATAGCACTCTACCACTTGAGCCACAGCAACCACTTCCAGCTTTTTATCTTTATGTGGTGCTGAGGAATAGAAGCCAGAGCCTCATACATGCAAGGCAAGCACTCTACCACTGAGCTGCCTTCCCAGCCCATGCCCCCTTACCCCATTCTTACACCTACCTCGCCTCCTATTTTTTTTCTCGGTCGTGGGGCTTGAACTTAGGGCCTGGGCAAGGCAAGCACTCTATGACTTAAGTCACAGTGTCACTTCCAGTTGTCTGGTGGTTTACTGGAGATAAGAGTTTCATAGAGGGGCTGGGAAGGTGGCTCAGTGGTAGAGCGCTTGCCTTGCATGCTCAAGGTTCGATTCCTTAGCACCACATAAGCAAAAAGAAAAAAGCCGGAAGTGGCACTGTAGCTCAAGTGGTAGAGCGCTAGCCTTGAGCTGAAGAGCTGAGGGACAGCACCCAGGCCCAGAGCTCAGGCCCCACGACCGGACCCCCCCCCCAAAAAAAAAGAGTTTCATAGACTTTCCTGCCCTGGCCGGCTTTGAACCGCGATCCTCAGATCTTAGCCTCCTGAGTAGCTAGTATTACAGATGTGAGCCACCAGCGCCCAGCATCTCCTCCTATTTTCCCTTCCAAGAAACTTCCAATTACAGGTCACATTTAGAAAGAACTAGTCTTGTAAGGGATGAATAAAATCATTCCCATTAACCCATATGGCTTCTGTATTACTGCTCTCAGGGGAATAAGAGAAGCAGGCAGGGATGGGAATATGACTTAGTAGTAGAGTGATTGCCTAGCATGTGTGAATTCCTCAGTGCCACATAAACAGAAAAATCCAGAAGTGGGAGTGTGGCTCAAGTGGTAGAGCACTAGCCTTGAGCACAACGAGGCTCAAGGACAGTGTCCAGGCCCTGAGTTCAAGCTCTAGGACCAGCAAAAAAGAAAAAAAGAGAGAGAGAGGAAGGCAGAGATTTGCATCCATTTTTTTTTGTCAGTCATGGGTCTTGAACTCTGGGCCTGGGCACTGTCCCTCAGCTCTTCAGCCCAAGGCCAGCACATTACCACTTGAGCCACAGTTCCACTTCCAGATTTCTAGTGATTTATTGGAGATAAGAGTCTCATAGACTTTCTTGTCCAAGCTGGCTTTGAACCATGATTCTCAGATCTCAGCCTCCTGAGTAGCTAGGATTACAGATATGAGCCACCAGCGCCCAGCATTTGCATCCATTTTTGCAATCATCTAGCTCACACATTATTTTGTGAGCACCTACCATGTGCTACACAAGCCGAACACAGTCCTTGTTTTCATAGTGGGGACAGTTACGGGTGGAAAATTCTTTTTTTATTACTCATCATTTTTATTTAGTATGTACTCATACAGTTAAAAAAACATATTGCTGGGCTGGGAAGGTGGCTCAGTGATAGAGCGCTTGCCTTGCATGCCTGAGGCCCTGGGTTCGATTCCTCAGCACCACATAAGCAAAAAGAAAAAAGCCGGAAGTGGCATTGTGGCTCAAGTGGTAGAGCACTAGCCTTGAGCTAAGAGCTAAGGGACAGTGCCCAGGCCCAGAGTTCAGGCCCCACGACCGGACCCAAAAAAAATAAAAAAAACATATTGCTAGGGATTGAGGGTGTTAGCTCAATGGTAGAGTGCTTGACAATTAGGCCTGAGGCTCCAATTTAATCCTCAGCACCACATGTATGTGTATAAATATGCATATGTGTGTATGTATGCATGTATGTATATGCATCTGCATGCATACACCTATGTATATCTACATACATACATATGTATGGATACACCTGCATACATTGATATATTTACCCATTTATATGTATATATGTTGGTATTTACACATGTATGTGCATATATATTGTTTTTAATTTTTATCAAGAGAGTATTTTTTAAAGTAGGCAGAAAGGCACAATGAATTAGGGGTGGAAAATTCTATTATAACACAAAAGAGTTTCTCACATGTTGAGAACTAATACTGCCTAAAGCACCCTTCAAATTCTGCCTCTACCACTCTGAGATCTTGAACAAGTTAACAAATCATTCTGAGGCATGATTTTCTAAAATCAAGATGATATGAACAGATCTGGAACCCAGAGCAGAAGGTGGGGAGTTACTCTGAAACTATACAGACCTTAACCACAGATTACCATCTGAAAGAGCTCTCCCAGCAGCAAGTCCAGAAATGATTATACTGTAGCAGAGAGCTTAGTTCTGTGTATATTATGATCTGTAAATTATACATTAATTTAGAAAGCACAGTGTGACACCACTAACAGAACCAGAAGATAGGCAAAACTCAGAGTAAATGTCAGCAATGACAGAAGCGCTCAGTTACTAGCAATGGAAGAGGAAAATGGCACAGCCTCTATGGAAAAAAGCATTGGGGAGTAACATGAATTGAAAGACATGCGTAACAGTGATAGCGTTTACAGACAATATCTTCTGGAGAAAAATGATGTTCCAGTAATTAATTACTTTGAAGAACCCACCTGCCCATCAAGAGCAAAAATTGTAAGTGAACAGTTAAATATCCAGCAATATACTCCTATGTATCACAGGAAATGCACTTGAGCCTTGAAAGACATGAATCAATCTCACAAGCAGAATACTGAACACAAGAGTCTAATAGAAAATTCACTACTACATATAATTTTACTTGTATGAATTTCATAAACAAACAAAAGCAATATTACATAGGAATGCCTACACTGATGACAGAACTATGAAGAGAAAACATAAACAGCAGGGTCCATGTCGGGAAGAACAAGGCTGTGATTGGGAGGGGATAAGTAGAATTTGTGGTGCATGTCAAATGTAGTAGTTAAAAATGCATTGCACCGGAAACCGGTGACTCATGCCTTTAATCCTAGCTACTCAAGAGGCTGAGATCTGAGGATATTGGTTCAAAGACAGCCCAGGCAGGAAAGTCCATTAGACCCTTATCTCCAATTAGCCACAAAAAAAGAAACACAAATGGAGCCATGGCTCAAGTGGTAGAACACTAGCCTTAAGAAAAAAGTGAGCCGGGCGCCGGTGGCTCATGCCTATAATCCTAGCTGCTCAGGAGGCTGAGATCTGAGGATAGCGGTTCAAAGCCAGCCTAGGCAGGAAAGTCCATGAGACTCTTATCTCCAATAAACCACTAGAAAACCGGAAGTGGCACTGTGGCTCAAGTGGTAGAGTGCTCGCCTTGAGCTGAAGAGTGCAGGGACACCGCCCAAGCCCAGAGTTCAAGCCCCACGACCTACCAAAAAAAAGAAAGAAAGAAAGAAATGAAGAACAATGACAGTACCCAGGCCCCAAGTTTAAAGCCCAGAACACACACACACACACACACACACACACACACACACACAATGTGTTGTTCTACCATTTTCTTTCTCTGCGCTGGTACTAGGGCTTGAACTCAGGGCATCAAGCTCTCACTTGGCCTTTTCTCTAAAAGATGGCTTTTTGGTGGCTAACTGGAGATGAAAGCCTCATGGACTTTCCTACCTGGGCTGACTCTGAACCACAGTCTTCTCATCTTAGCCTCCCAAGTAGCTAGAATTATAGGCATGAGCCACCAACATCTATCCTGTTTCTTTTATGTATATATGCCTGATTTTACAACCTCCAAAAAGTTTCTGAATGTTCAATATATTGATTTAGCAGAAGATTTGATATGACTGCAGAGAGTATTGGTAAACTGTAAATGGAGCTAATAAAGTATCCAGTGTGCGGCACAGATCAAAAAAATAGAAAATTTGAAAAGTATCAATAGAGAAGTGTGAGAAAATTTCTCCAAAATCTTATCACTATGCCAGAACAAAGCAGTGACAATATTTGAAGATATTTATTCCTTAAGAACTTTCCAAAAGTAATAAAAGCAAAAAAAAAAGAAGAAGAAGCATAAATCCCAAGCAAGGAAAACAGAACTCAATCCTTACCTAAATAAAAAAAAATATCAAAATTTGTTAGAGGATAAAAGCTGATTACCTTTAAGACCCAGACTTCTAGATTGAAAAATGACTTCTGAGTAACATCAATGGATTCCAGAATCCAGTTCAGTAGTATCTTCACTAAGCAGGCAGGAAAACTGTTGGAGAGAAAACATTCAAAGCCACCAAAGTCAGGATGTCTCAGATTGTCCAGCAACAGCATGGTGGGGGTGGGGCTAGTTGATAATGAAACTCTGAGGGAAAAATTAGTTTAAACCAAGAATTCAATGTCCAAGTTATCCAAGCCAGCAAGTGTAAGTTTAGGATCTTTGCCTGTTCTTTCTTTTCTCTTCCCTTTTTTGTGGTGCTGGGAATGAAATCTAAGACTTCACATCTGCACTCTACTGAAAGAACATCAATACCTTGTCTTTTTTTCTCTTCTACATTCAAGCCAACATGCACACACACACACACACACACACACACACACACACACACAAAACTATGTGAAAATGACCTATGTAACTTATAGGCAGGAATGGGAAGGGGGATCTGGGGCAAAGCTAAGAAAGGAGTGACATTTTCAAAAAAGGAAATGTACAGCTGGGCGCTGGTGGCTCACTCCTGTAATCCTAGCTACTCAGGAGGCTGAGATCTGAGGATCGCGGTTCAAAGCCAGTCCAGGCAGGAAAGTCCGTGAGACTATTATCTCCAATAAACCACCAGAAAACCAGAAGTGGCACTGTGGCTCAAGTGGCAGAGCCTCACCTTGAGCTGAAAAGCTGAGGGGCAGCACCCAAGCCCAGAGTTCAAGCCCCATGACTGACAAAAAAAAAGAGGAAATATACTCGTTACCTGAATTGTGAAGTGGCAACCTTAATAATAACAATAAAATTATATTATTTTTTAAAAATGCACAACTGTGGCAAGGTGATCAACTATTTATAAATCCATGCATCAATTTAATACTATTTTCCCACTGGGCACCGGTGGCTCACACCTGTAATCCTAGCTACTCAGGAGGCTGGGATCTGGAAGATCACGGTTCAAAGCTAGCCCCAGCAGGAAAGTTCCCGTGAGACTCTCATCTCCAATAAACCACCAGAAAACAGGAAGTAGTATACTGACTTCAGTGGTAATGCTAGCCTTGAGCTAAAGAGCTGAGGGACAGTGCCCAGGCCCAGAGTTCAAGCCCCACCACCAACCAAAAAAAATACAATTTTTTCATCCATTAGGATGCCAAAAATTAAAAAGAAAAAAAAATGAAAATTATGTCATTCGTGTATTCTGCAAGTAGAGGACTATAAAGCTTCAAGACCTGTTGGATACTAATGTAACTGTAACCTTTCTGTACAGCATCTTTACAAGAAAATAAAACTTTATTTTATTTATTTATTTGTCGGCCATGGGGCCTGGGCACTGTCCTTCAGCTCTTCAGCTCAAGGCCAGTGCTGTACCACTTGAGCCACCTTCCCAGCCCGAAAATAAAATTAAAAAGCTTAAAAAACAGAAGACTTGTTGGAACACCAAGCAGGATCTACTGAAATTTTAAATATATACATTAGTTAACCCAGTAAGAATGTGGGAGCTTAATGGTATTCAGGGTTCTCATGCAGGATTTAAGCATTGTTGACATAAGAATTTATAAGTATTTGAACCTGGGGGATCTATGCTGATTCAGGGAGAGCCATCTCAAGTCAAAGGGAAGAGTTCTTTGACACCAACATTAGGGTCTTTAGAAACAGAAGTAGCCTAGGATACATTTCATACAGAAATTGCCCATTCTGTGGTTACAGGGAGCTCACTGCAGTGAGCCTCCTGGTCAAATTACAGGCTGACCAGGGGAAAAGGCCACCTATGCAGCCGCACGGGCTGAACAGAATGTTCTCAAAAAACGGCTCAGAAATGACATGGCGTCACAGAATCTAGAGCTGCCATGAGAAAACTTGCTGATCAACCTGACAAACTTAGCCATCATGTGTGAGAGGTAGCTAGTGGCAAGCTCTAAATTATCGAGTGTGCCGGAAATAATGCCTCCTGTCTGTGATCCCAACACTAAGGAGAATCTTGGGTAAAACCCCACCTGAGCTATATAGTGAGACCTTGCCTCAAAAAAAAAAAAAACAACAATAACAACGAAAACCAAGAGTCTCAACGTAATTTCTAATATGGTGGTAAAATATGCATATCCACACCACCAATCACAAGTACAGTGATTTCCCTTTTGTGCCAACATATGCTTTAGAATCATCATCTAGTTACAAAAGTTTTTTGTTGCCCCCAAAAAAGACATTGCCCCTGCCTGCCCAGCGAATATCTTTGGAATTAATAGCCCCCCAAAAGATACAGAGAAATAGAATTAGTCTATATAATATTGAATGTTCCAATGACTAATATCCAAAAATTGATACAATCGGAAACGTGCGGCGGAGTGATAGGCAGCAAGACAGATTATGGCAGAGGGATAGGCATGAGATAGTTGTGGTTGCCGTCATTCGGCACATATAGGTGTTAGGTAGTTGAAATGGACATCTTCCGGCGGATATAGGCATTCAGCCAGAGGAGGCATAGACATGTGACGGTTCATAGAAGCATGCAGCAGAGGCAGTAGTTGAGGACATTTGCCGGATGTAGGTGTACAGCGGAGGCACAGTCTTGTGGTAGTTAAAATGGATGAGAGCCGGATGTAGGCATGCAGCAGAGGCAGTAGTTGAGGACATTTGCCGGATGTAGGTGTACAGCGGAGGCAGTCATGCGTGGTAGTTAAAATGGATGAGAGCCGGATGTAGGCATGCAGCAGAGGCAGTAGTTGAGATAGACATTTGCCGGATGTAGGTGTACAGCGGAGGCAGTCATGCGGTAGTTAAAATGGACGCCTGCCGGATGTGGGCATGCAGCGGAAGCATAGGAATGTGGTAACGGACTTTTTCCGGATGTAAGTGGGAGGTGGAGGGATAGGTGTGATGAGGCAAAGATAGACAGGGGGCAGAGGCAATAGGCGTGCGTCGAGAAGACAAAATCACGAGCTATAAGTGGGTGGAAGGATCTTCAGTGCAAGGGGCGGGACTTAAGACGCAGCGTGTCTGAGGAGCGCACCCCGCCATCTTTGAGCTGTGACCGTCTAGGCGGTCGGACGCAATCATGTCGGATTCTGAGGCGAGTCCGGAGATACTTGAGGAGGTCTTTGAGGATGTAGTTGACGAATTCAAGGCCAAGCCCGATGAGATGACAGTGCAGGTGTTGCGAGACATGGCCAACCGCCTGCGTATTCATTTCATCAAAACTACATGTGCTTCAAGCTCTGGGTAAGGCCCCACCGGGCTGTTTTTTGGGCCAAGTAGAAATGAGTCTGAGATGAAGAGAATGGCGTGGAGGGTAGTCACCGGGATGGGCCATTGAGGTGCAGTTGTTATTTCTTGGGGTCCGGCGAGGTGCCGGTTCTTTCCCTCTTCCGTCAAGGCGCCATTTTTATCCGGCGAGGTCCGGCGAGGTGCCGTTTTGAGCCCTCAAGAGTCCGTCAAGGCGCCATTTCTATCTGTCGGGGTCCGGTGAGGTGCTGTTTCTGTCCCTCGGGGTCTGTCAAGGTGCTGTTTCTGCTCCTTGGGGTCTGTCGAGGTGCCGTTTCTGTCCCTCAGAGTGTGTGGAGACGCCATGTCTATCCATCCGGGTCCGGCAAGGTACAGTTGGGGTCCGTGGAGGCGCCGTTTTTTTGTCCCTTGAGGTCCGCCGAGGTGCTGTTTTTATCCAGGATCCATTGAGATGCCATTACTAAAATCCATGGAAGTCCAGCTTCGACCACCAGTCACCAACCAGCAAGGCATCGTTTGTAACCAGTGCATCCGACGGTCTGCGTACCTTAGTACCTGCCTCTGGCCACGTCACAAGCAGAGTTGTGGAGGCAACAGGGCCTCATCCAATTTTAAAGAATAAATTAAAAACTAAAAAAACTTTTTTAATGATAAATCTATATTGCAACAATTTATTGCCATTTGTCTTTGCAGGATTGCAGGAGGTGAAGTTTATTAAGTCATTCTTAAATTATATATATATATTTAAGTGTATTTGTTTCCCAGTTATCACACCAATAAAGGTATGTACAATAAAAAAAAAAACCTGCCGGGTGCCGGTGGCTCATCCTAGCTACTCAGGAGGCTGAGATCTCAGGATCACGGTTCAAAGCCAGCCTGAGTAGGAAAGTCTGTGAGACTCTTCTTTCCTAGAAAACTGGAGCTCTGTGGCTCAAGCGGTACAGCGCTTGCCTTGAGCTGAAGAGCTCAAGCCCAGAGTTCAAGCCCCACAACCAACACACACACATACAAAACATCTTAGGTGGATGGAGACAGTTCACATTTTGGCTCCAGCACAGAGCAGTTTTGCTTGTGTGAGGAGTTGTAAAGGCCAGTGGATGAGTGAGTTTAATATTTTGTTGAGCAGAGTGCTGGTGGCTCACACATACAGTCTCAGCTATTCAGGAGACTGAGTTTCGAGGATCACTGTTCAAAGCCAGCCCAGGCAGGAAAGTCCATGAGACTCTTATTTCCAATAAACCACCAGAAAACTGGAAGTGGAGCTGTGGCTCAAGTGGTAGAACACTAGCCTTGAGCAAAGAAAGCAAATGTAGCCAGGAGCTCATGACATACCTGCAGTCCTTGCTATTCAGGAGGCTGAGATCTGTGGAGGTTTGAAGCTAGCCTGGGCAGACAAATTCAAGACTCATCTGTAACCAACAAAAAGCTGGAACTGGAGGTGTAGCTCAAGTAGTAGAGTACCATCCTTGAGTGAAAAAGCTAAGCAAGAGCACAAAGCTGCTCTGAGTTCAAGTCCCCCAGTACCCCCCCACACACACAAAAAGAAATGTAAACTTCTTGATTGACACTTTTTTTGCTGATTTGGATAAGTTTTGTGCTTTTGTTTTCATCTGTTTCTAATTTTTGTAACTTTTTGACCCTTTGGTTGTGTAAGAATAACTAGTTTTTGTTAGGTTTTTCTAGCTTCTTGTATGTTCTAGATATTAATTCTCTGGTAGATACTTTACATTTTCTGTAAATACTTTTTTACTCTGTCCTGGGCCCTCCCCGTCATTTAATTAAGAACTGACTAGATTTGCACACATGCTACTTCATATAGGCTACTTTCTAAGAATGAAAGATTTCTGTCATTCAACATTCATTTCCTAAATTGATTTCATTTTACGTGGAAGAATGGGATATACATGTTATTTCTGATTAAATGATGAATCTGTAGTTTACTTATGTTAAAGTACCAGAAATAAAAATCATACAAGTGAAAGAATGCTCAAGTCAGCATCAAAAGATGAGCTTTGCCCCAAGAGCATGGTGCCTCTCTGATACAAGGGAGCATCTGAGTACATCCAGCAGGAAAGATTGTGATATTTCTGAGTTTTGAATTGACCTTCAGAAATGTAAGCTTCAGAGGCAGTGGCTCTTCAGCCCTCACACTTGGCTTGATTCTTCCAGTATGGTAAAAATGACATCGTTGTATCTGGTCTGAGGAGACCAGAGGTAGCACTTGTACACTGTGTCCCTTGGAATTAAGTTGCTTGTGGAAAAATAACCTGTGCATGTCTTCTTTTTAGCCACCCCACATCATGTAGCAGTGCTGCTGAGATCATGTCTGTGCTGTTCTTCCACACAATGAGATATAAACAAACAGATCCAGAGAACCCAAACAACGACCGGTTCATCCTTTCAAAGGTACATTAACAGGGGAACGTTGACTCTGCTCATTGTCTCACCCAGGGTTTTAGTTTATCAACTCTTTCTTTTTCTCCAGCTAAGCCAGTGTGTAAAATCACCAGAAGGCCTTTTTGAGAATTTTTTTTGTTGGTTCTGGGACTTGAACTCAGTGCCTGGACACACTGTCCTTGAAGCTGGTTGCACTCAAGGCTAGCACTCTAATACTTGAGCCACAGCACCACTTCTGGTTTTTGAGTGGTTAATTGGAGATAAGAGTCTCATGGGGACTTTTCTGCTTAGGCTGGCTTTGAACCATGATCCTCATATCTCAGCCTCCTGAGTATCTAGGACTAGGCATGAGTCACTGGTGCCCAGCTTGTGTGAACTTCTTGAAGTACACTTCATACTGGAATGAGGATAACTGCTATCTGGAAGAGATGTTTACTTTTTGTGGGTTCCTATAGCACTCCATATGTACCTTTATTCTAGTTCTCAGCTCCTCTGAATTATTACATAAGAATTCTTGAAGAAAAAGGAACCCAGGGGCTGGGAAGGTGGCTCAGTGGTAGAATGCTTGCCTTGCATGCCTGAGGCCCTGGGTTCGATTCCTCAGCACCACATAAGCAAAAAGAAAAAAGCTGGAAGTGGCGCTGTGGCTCAAGTGGTAGAGTGCTAGCCTTGAGCTGAAGAGCTGAGGGACAGTGCCCAGGCCCAGAGTTCAGGCCCCACGACCGAACCCAAAAATAAAAAATAAATTAAAAAAAGAAAAAGGAACCCATTTTAGGGGCACTTGTGCCATGCCAGGCAACCTCCTGACACATATTTTGCAGAGGCTCCTGTCTCAATAGTACCCCAAAATAAAGCCTTGAGAAAGGAAGCTCACCTTCCTCACTCTTCTCAAACAGGAGGAAGTAGATTTTGTCTGAGTACCAAGCCCAGTTTCAACATTGGCTTTAGAGAGATGACATTTTAGGACCTCAGCTCCAAAGGCATGCAAGGCAATGAGGAACCAGAGCTTATTACAGGAGCTAGGTAGGAGTCATAGAGAAGATGAAACCAGGGATCTAATCAGAAGAAACTTCAGTTTTGCTAGAGAAACAAAACTGAAAGGGAGGCTCTCCAGGTACAGAGCATGTAGAGAATATCATAGAAGTTCTGAAGAGTCCAGGAAGGAAGAAGGGAGAGAGATCTAAGAATAACTGCCATTAATTTATCTGCTATAGTGGTGAATATGCACTGGTCCTTGCTTGACTGAGTCTTATTAACAGAGGAAGGAACATGCAAGAAACAAACCCAAGAAATAAACACATAGCATATCTATTGGGGCTAAGCATTATGCAGCCATGTAATTTGGCGAGATTTGAAAACACCAGTTGAAAGAGAGAATGGTCCACAAAGACCTTGATGCTGATACTTGGGCAGCCATTTGGAAGGGATGAGAGTAAGCTGTGCTATTGTGTATATGTAAGCTCTTACGTAGAAGGAGCCACAAACACTAAGGCCCTGAGGCAAGCATATACCCATTATATTCAATGGGCAACAATAAAGCCAGGGTGAACCAGGCATGGGGGGATGTGCCTGTAATGCTAGCACTCTAAGGTAGCATATTAGAGGAGTTCAAGACCCACATACTAAGACCTCCATCTCAAAAATAAAAATTAAGGGGCTGAGAAGGTGGCTCAGTGGTAGAGTGCTTGCCTTGCATGCCTGAGGCCTTAGGTTCTATTCCTCAGCACCACATAAGCAGAAAAAAAAAGCCGGAAGTGGCACTGTGGCTCAAGTGGTAGAGTGCTAGCCTTGAGCTGAAGAGCTGAGGGACAGCGCCCAGGCCCAGAGTTCAGACCCCTTAAACTTATCTCCAATTAGCCAACAAAAAGACAGACATGGAACTGTGGCATAAGTGGTAGAGGGCTAGTTTTGAGCCCAGAAGCTCAGAGACAACACCTAGGCCCTGAGTTCAAGCCCTAAGACTAGCACAAATAGAGTGACTACAGCATTCAGAGTATTGGGAGGACAGGTAGAAAATCATGGAGGTTGGAGTGTCTAGACTCTCACAACTTGAGCTGTGTTGCAGGTTATTGCAAGACCTTAGACAGCAGAGATATGCTGAGCTGGCTTACATTTTAACAGACCCCCTCTGGTGGCTAAGTTGAGAATGGCTTCTGGGTGGTCAGGGTGGCCAGGGAGAAGGCCATGCAATGACAGATGAGGGCCAAACTAAGATGGTAACAGTAGAAGCTATTTTTAACAAAAACAGTATTCTAGAAAGCTCAAGAGCAGGGTATCTCCCACCTGAACATTTCGACAGGCTTTGTCTCTCATGAAGGACTGCATTGTCATCATAGGGGGACATACTAATGGAATATTAGCAAAAGGAAGACAGAATGAGGCAAGAAAGTGATTTGTTTCTATTATCAACACTTCTGGACCACTCAGTTGACCAGAGTTTCACAACCCAAGAACCTCACAAACTTGTGTTTCTAGTTTCTGTTTGAGAACATAGGTTCTCCAAAAGATTCAAAATCAGGTTTTCACATGGCTGGGGAAAGTCTTTTTTAAAATGCTTACATTTTCTGCTTTCACTTAGGTTCCCTCCTCTGTGCCTAGAAAGTTCCAGTTACCTTCACCACATTGGTCATCGACAGTGAAAGACTTCCTTTGTCACCCTTGTTTCCAACCCATGCTAAACCTACAGTCAAGTTTTGATGCTGATGTAGGACTTGTGGTTCATGTGAATGGGGAAAAGAGAAATTTATCCAGTGGGGTGGAAGGAGCCTTTAAAATGGGACACTACCACTTATTCTGGGTGCATAGGATAAGATAGGAGCAGCCTGCTCTCAGCACCCGAAATCTGCCTGAGACTGATGTCCTGAAGCTGCTTGTTGTTAGTTCATTGGGTCCTCTCTTTTACAGAAGCTGTCATTTATTGATATGGCAATCGGATGGCTTGGGCAAGGACTGGGAGCTGCATGTGGGATGGCATATACTGGCAAGTACTTTGACCGGGCCAGGTAAGACATTGGGATCTATTCCATTGTCCTAACCTACACTTTGACTTTACTAGCCTTAGTTTGAAAAAAGTGATGATTTTGAAAATTCAGGTTACCAAGCATTGAAGCCATAAAGAAATCACATTTTTGGAATTTTTTAGCATCTCTGATTAGGGTATAAGTAGTAACTGTTGTATAAAAAAACAGTCTATTAGCTGAAGAGATGAGGGACAGTGCCCAGGCCCAGAGTTCAAGCCTCACAACCGATGCGTGCACGCGCGCGCGCGCGCACACACACACACACACACACACACAGTGTATTATAATGCTATTTTGTTCTTTCTTCTTTTTCTTGGCTTATTTTTTGTAAGAGCAACAGCTTCCTGCTGGGTGCTGGTGGCTCATACCTGTAATCTTACTTAGAAGATTGAGATCTGAAGATTGAGATTCAAAACCAACCAGGGCAGAAAAGTCTATGAGACTTTTTATCTCCAGTTAACCAGTAAAAAGTAGGAGGTGGAGGCTCAAGTGGTAGAGTGCCAACCTTGAAAGAAAGAGCCAAGGGAAAGTGCAAGGCCCTGAGTTCAAGCCCCAGTACTGGTACAAGAGAGAGACAGAAGCTGGGAAGGTGGCTCAGTGGTAGAGCACTTGCCTTGCATGCATGAGGCCCTGGGTTCGATTCCTCAGCACCACATAAGCAAAAAGAAAAAAAAAGCCGGAGGTGGTCGATTCCTCAGCACCACATAAGCAAAAAGAAAAAAGCCAGAAGTGGCGCTATGGCTCAAGTGGTAGAGCGCTGGCCTTGAGCTGAAGAGCTGAGGGACAGCGCCCAGGCCCAGAGTTCAGGCCCCACGACCAGACCCAAAAAAAAAAAAATGAGAGAGAGAGATAAACAGCTTCCTGATTTCCATCCTTGTTGAACTTCACTATAGAATAAAGCTTCCTGATTTCCATCCTTGTTGAACTTCACTATAGAATAAATATATTCATGTGTTTACCTTTGCATTGGAGGCCTCTACACCAACATGTTTTTCTGGGCTGGTTCCTCCTTTCAAAAGACAAGAAGACTGGTCTTTCTCTGGTGGGTCCTGTACTCAGCTGCTGGTAGTGTGGAAACATGACCACAATGAGTTGAGACTCACAAGTCCTTGCTACCCTCTGCTGCTTGTGGCAGACCTGAGTCCAGAGCCCCTAGGTTCAGTTTCTCCAGGATAGGTGCTTCTCTCCTGGGGTTTCACGACAGCTGTTACCTCCTGGAAGTGGAGAAGACCCCTAAAGGACCAGTCCCTTGGGCAACCATCATGCTGTATTTTCCACAGATCTGATGAAAAATTTCATTTAATTCTTTACCTGTCTTAGTTCTAATTCTGGGCTTAACAGATTTTTCAACTTCCAGCATTTGATAAGATCTGGAATATGTTTTGTTGGTATAAATGATCTATGTTGTCTATGCTGCAGAGGAGCTTATCATTTACAACAGAACATATGCTTTTGATGTAGAATGTTTTGTTTTTTTTGCTAGGTAGAATTGTAAGTAAATTGTAATATCAGAAATAGGTGGCAGTGCTTAAAAATGGAATTTACAAAGAAAATGTATATGTGATAGTTGTTTGTAGCTATTTCCGGTAGCTTCTTCTTTCCCATTCCCATCTTAATTGCTGATTGGAAGTAGCAGGAGTTGAAAATAGTCTTACAGCTAGAATGAGAAGGCTAGCCAAAGGTGAAGCCCTTGACATGAGGCCTGAACTCTCCTACCCACTTACCAGGGCTTGAACTCAGGGCCTCATATACTGTTTGTTTGGTTTCTCGCTCACCACTGGTGCTCTACCACTTGAGTTTCCATACTTCCACTCAGGCATTTTTGCTACTTAATTGGACTTTTCTGCCTGAGCTGACTTTGAAGTGCAATCCTCAGCTCTCAGCCTCTTGAGTAGCTAGGATTAACAGGCATAAGCCATGGGCTCCCAGCTTCATGATGTCCAAGCTTTTATATGCTCGTTTCCTTGGCTGATGAGCTTGAGCAGGGTTGCTGAGGAAAATAATCTTAGGAACCAATGTGATTTTTTTTGTTCATTCCCTGAGATGCATTTGTGTGGCACAATTGAGTCTCAGGAAGATCTTAACCCTTTCTTATTCCAGCTACCGAGTGTTCTGCCTTCTGGGAGACGGCGAGTCCTCAGAAGGCTCTGTCTGGGAGGCATTGGCCTTTGCTGCCTACCACAGTCTGGATAATCTCGTATTGATCTTTGATGTGAACCGCCTGGGACATGGTGGAACCTTGCCTGTTGAGCACTGTATAGAGGCCTATCAGAAGCGCTGCAAAGCTTTTGGGTAATGGTGTCTTCTCGCTTGATGTTATTTGTGTCCCATCCATCTTCTTCCTTATAACCTTGTCCTCCTTGTTGATAGGTGGAATACTTATGTGGTGGATGGCCGTGACGTGGAGGCACTATGTCAGGTATTCTGGCAGGCAACTCAGGTGAAGGGCAAGCCCACTGCTGTGGTTGCCAAGACCTTCAAGGGCCGGGGCATGCCAAGTAAGTGTTTCCTTTCTGCTTGTGAGTATTTAAAATATTGGACTGCACAGGAGAAGAGGCAGTGAAGCTTTGATTCAGCAAATGGCTTCTTGACGTGAACATTGGTAAAGCTTGTAACACATGATAGGGGCTCCTTTCTTGCCCTCACTAAATAACAAAAGGAGGGGAATGTCAAACTTCCAGCAGGTGGGGAGTGATTTTATACCTATGTGAGGGAGTCACTAGGAGAACAGTTTTGTCTGAGAGCTGCCAGGGGATGAACTCTATTAGTACAGTGAGAAAACATGCTGTATATATGAGCAGGGTACTCATGAATACACACTTGCCTTGAGATCTAGAGCATCTGGAAGAAGAAATGAGACTAGTAAAGTATTGCATCAAGAAGTGGTAGCTGGGGAAGGAAGCAATTCCAAAGGGTTAGCTCCTTGCACATGTCAAGGATGTCAACTGAAATCATTCATTTCAGTTTATTATTTATAGCAATTATAGTAACTAAAGATAGGATTCCTGTTTTTTTAACAATTTAGACAGTTTAAAATAAAACTGTTATATGCCTCTTCCCCAAGATACTGTCCTTGCCACTACCTCTCACACATAGATCTCCCATGCATATCCAGTCCTCAGTGTATCTCAGATGCACTCTTTTCCTCCCCATCTCTACTTCCATGACTGTCACCAGGACCTCATCATCCTCCATGAATTGCAGCAGCTTTCCCTCCAAAGCAGTGTCCACACTACTACCACAGTGGGCTTTCTACAACATACCTTATCATTCACTTCCCTCCCTCCCCAAACCTTTAGAGATTCTCCATCTTTCCTCAGACAAAACTTCAAGCTAAAACTCCAGTCTCCATAGTTTAATTGTCTCTCCAGCCTGTCCTCCCTCACTATTCCCTGCCCATTCACTCGCAAGCAAGCCAGCGGCCCATTAGAAGCCACAAGCCCTTTGTTCAAGCTGTTCTTCCTCTTTCCCTCCTCTACTTTTCCGTTCCTTCCTTTCTCTTCCTTTGTTTTCCCCCTTCTCTTTCCCCTTTCTTCCTTGGAAAGTGCTCTACATCTTGAGCCATTCCTCCAGCTCCTTTTGCTTTACTTACTTTTTGGACAAGGTCTTAATATCTTTGCCTAGGGCTGGCCTCAGACTATGATTCTCCTACCTATGCCTCCCATACACCTAGGATTACAGGTATGTGCCACCACTGCACAGCTTGTTCGTTGAGAAAGGGTTCTCTAACCTTTTACATGGGATGACCTTGAACCTAGATCCTTCCCACATCAGCCTCCTGAGTAGCAAGGATTATAGCCAAACCTGTTGTGACTACAATACCATCCCAGGAACTCAATCAAATTATTAATCCTGTGAATTCTAGACTGACATTCTTTCCAACAGGATGTCTTTCAGATGACCTGCTAAGTACTCAAATACTTGAAATGAATGGTTTTTGTTTGTTACAGATGTTGAGGATGCAGAAAGCTGGTATGGAAAACCAATGCCAAAAGAAAGAGCAGATGCAATTATTAAGTTAATTGAGAGCCAGATACAGACCAACAGGAATCTTGTACCAGAACTCCCTATTGAGGACGCACGCAAAATCTGCCTTATAGATACAAAAATGACCTGTCCATCTCTTTACAAAATTGATGAGAAGGTAGGCAAAAATGTGTATAATTAAGTTACATACATATACATTCAACTGCTTTGTTCGCTGTTTTCCTTCCCTCTTAATACATAGTAGTCTTCATTTATCCATATCTCTAAGGATAAGATAATTACTAGTGTGACATCTAGCTTAACAATTATAAGCAGTAAAGAAGAGTTCAGCATCTTTCATTAGCTCTAATATTTATTCTTTCTGGGTTTTTTGTGGGGGGCAGAGTCTCACTGTATAAGTCAGACTGGCCTAGAACTTAAGGTGCTGCCTTAGCCTCCCAAGTTCTGGATTTATAGGTGTGTGTTTGTTTTGTGCTGGTACTGAGGCTTGAACTCAGCATCTGGGCTCTGTCCCTCCCGCTTTTTCACTCAAGGTTAAGCTACTACCACTTACTTGAGCACAGCTCCACTTCTGGTTTTTTGATGACTAATTGGAAATAAAGGTCTCATAGACTTTACTTCCACGCTGGCTTTGAACCACAATCCTCAGATCTCAGCCTCCTGAGTAGGATTATGGGCATAAGACACCAGTGCCCAGCAGATAATTTAATTCTTTGCTTTCACTCTTGCTTAGGTCAGGATTTTTACTGATCAGTTGCTACTTTTTAGCACCTATGGTTTTGTTTAGTCTTGTGCTTTTGCTTGGCTTTTTGCTCAAGGTTGGCTGTCTACCATTTGAGCTACTCATCTAGTTCTAGTTTTTCTGGTTAATTAAAGATAAGAGTCTTGGATCTACCCAGGCTTGCTTTGAACTCTAATCCTCATATCTCAGATTTAGGATTATAGGTGAGAGTCACTGGTGCCTGGTGGAGCTGTTTCTTGCTTCCTAACTTTGGTTTGCGGCTTAGTAGTACAGTGTACATGAAACTACCACCATTATGTGCCTAGGGCTAAGAATGATGAACTAGGTGGTCTGATCTTTTGAACTTACTCTCTGGAATATACAGGGAAGCAGACCAATTTATCAAAACCTAATTCTTCAAAATATTTGAAATCTTGCTGTTGTATTGTGGAGTGAGGGGTAACAAGTATGAACTAAAAGAATACAATTCAAGTAAAAGTTGGGCACTACATTAGCCGTGTGAGAAATGGATCATCTTCAAGCCAAATATGTGTTTAAGATTAGCTTACAAGGGCTAGGAAGGTAGCTCAGTGGTAGAGTGCTTGCCCTGCATGCATGAGGCCCTGGGTTCTATTCCTTAGTACCACATAAGCAGAAAAAGCTGAAAGTGGCACTGTGGCTCAAGTGTTAGAGGGCTAGCCTTGAGCTGAAGTGCTGAGGGACAGTGCCCAGGCCCAGAGTTCAGGCCCCACAACCAACAACAACAACAAAAAAGATTAGCTAATAATCCATGTTAATAATGTAAAATGATGATGAATCACAAATTTTCATTAATATAAATAACAATTATATAAGACAGAGGCTTCTTTCTAGGTGCTTTCCGAGAAACTTAATTGTCTGGCTTTCTTCTAGATGTCTACCAGGAAAGTGTGTGGTTTGGCTCTGGCTAAGTTGGGCCGTGAAAACGAGAGAGTCATTGTGCTTGATGGTGACACCAAGAACTCTACCTTCTCTGAGTTATTCAAGAAAGAACATCCCGAGAGGTTCATTGAGTGTTTTATTGCTGAGCAAAACATGGTGAGTGTGCTGTATCTCAGATTTTCTCAGTTGACCATCATTTGTCCACTGGATATGGAAGACCCACTCTACATACAATTTTTCTATTTTAAAATCTAAGAATCCCTTCCAGAGAAACGAGACAAACGTACAGGCAAAGTCAGAGAAATGTGGCTTCCAAGTCTGCTAGAAAGATTGTGATTGGGGGCTGGGAAGTTGGCTCAGTGGTAGAGTGCTTGCCTTGCATGCCGGAGGCCCTGGGTTCGATTCTTCAGCACCACATAAGCAAAAAAAAGAAAAAAGCCGGAGGTGGTGCTATGGCTCAAGTGGTAGAGCGCTAGCCTTGAGCTGAAAAGCTGAGGGACAGCGCCCAGGCCCAGAGTTCAGGCCCCACGACTGGACCCCCCCCAAAAAAGAAAGGTTGTGATTGACTGCCCCACCCATGGACACCTGTCTGAGTAGTTGGAAGGCACCAAGCCAAGGGCTCTAGACCTGAAGCATCCTGGGCTTGCCAGTTGCTCTTTGTGTCATGTCCAGCTCATAACTAGGCAGTCCTATTGCAGGCCACTTTGAGATAAATATTGATAAAGAGCTACTAGAAATGTGGTTTCTGTTTTCCCACTGGAACACAGGTCCTGAAAAATACATACAAATGTTACACTAAACTGTAGCCTCAAGAATGCTAGTAGCTTAGAACTAACACGTTTGGGTAAAGATGTTCTCTTTCTCTGTGCCCCATGCTCTCCCATGTACATTTACCACCCTCAAGAGAGAAAGGAGTGGGCTGAGAAGGTGGCTCAGTGGTAGAGTGCTTGCCTTGCATGCATGAGACCCTAGGTTTGATTCCTCAGCACCACATAAGCAGAAAAAGCCGGAAGTGGCACTGTGCCTCAAGTGGTAGAGTGCTAGCTAAAGAGCTGAGGGACAGTGCCCAGGCCCAGAGTTCAGGCCCCACGAGCAACAGAGAGAGAGGGAGAGGGAGGACTTAACAAAATCATATATCAGCATAGAGGAAGACACCCATCTCCTGGCTTTATCACAGAGACCAAAAACAGCCCTCAATAACTTAATGATTTTCTTCTAGCTAGAAAACTATAGGCTAATAGATCTCATGTGAATACCATGAATGATTGGTTATCATTTGTATTTACATCTTAGAAATATAGTTGGAAGCATTTAAAAGTGAGGTTCTTATATAAAATCCAAATTTCTAGAGTCTCTTAAAAATGGGAAGATTTGTCAATAACCTGGCATTTCCTTCAGAAAGCTTATTGGCTTGATTGATTCCTGCATTCATCAACCACATACTTGGTGCATGTTGGTGTGTTCTAACAATCAGAAGAAAACCAATAGAGCAGAGGCTAGTTATTTAGTGTCATACTTGCAAGAGGTGGTGACAGTAAGAATGTGATTATGGGTGATTAAGGACAGCCTCTTTGGAGGGGACATTCAAGCTGAGAGTCAGGTGGCAGATGTGTAGGGAATGGTTTTTCCAGCAGAGGGCCTTACTAGCTGTGAAGCGAAAGCCTGGGATGTTTAGGGAGCAGAAAGAAGGCCAGAGTTCCCAAGACCCGGTGACCACAGAAGGAAATTGGCTCAGGAAGGCCTCCAAGGGTCCAAATCATAGGGTTCTTACCACTCATGTAAAGCATCCCTGGTTCTCTTGAAGACTGATAGGAAAGCACAGAAAGGCTTTGAGCAGAAAAGGGACATGGTATATTCTCAAGATCCTGCAATGTGAAAGATTTGTAGAGTCAAAGGGCAGGGGAAAATGCTGGTCCTTGGCCGTAATAACTGTGTGGCCATGTTGGAGAGAAACCTATTCATGAGTGCCCTGGCAGGAAACGAGCAGCATGCCAGAGGGCAGAGAATCTAGTTGGTTACGTAAGCATCTAAGGGTGCCTAAGTGGTGCTTCAATACCTCTTAAGATGGTTAAACCAGGAGAGGAGAGTTGGGTACCACAAGAAGCTCAGAAGCTCTGCTTGACTATCTTCAAATGTGTTTGCTCTCTGAATTACTGGAAGTATCTTGCTAAGCTGCATTTCCCTTTGCCAAGTTTTCAGGTTAACATCTACATATTTTAATTTTCTAGAATAGGACTCACAGTGTAACCAGGCTAGCCTCAAACTCTTAGGCTCCAGTGATCATCCAGTTTCAGCCTCTAGTGTAGCTGAAACTACAGGGACACATTACTATATGCAGCCTAATATAAAGGTTTTTAGTCAGAAATTTAAGTCATCACAAAGGATGCCTGATAAAAGTTTTCTTTTTCTTTTTTTTTTTTTTTTTTTGGGTCCGGTCGTGGGGCCTGAACTCTGGGCCTGGACACTGTCCCTCAGCTCTTCAGCTGAAAGCTAGCGCTCTACCACTTGAGCCACAGTGCCACTTCTGGCTTTTTTGTTTTTGCTTATGTGGTGCTGAGGAATAGAACCCAGGGCCTCAGGCATGCAAGGCAAGCACTTTAACCACTGAGCCACCTTCCCAGCCCCTGATAAAAGTTTTCTAGGTTTTCTTTTTCACTTTAATCTTGTACTCAAGGATCTTGACTATGAAACCATCCACAGTCACATAACTGTTAGAAAGTCCTGTTTACTCTTGGAGATGTTAATATCTTAGTTTGTTGCCTACTGGGGTATGAACCTGAGTTCAGAGAAGGTAAGGACTAGGGATATAAAATGTGTTTCACTAGAGTACATCTTTGAGTCAGATGCAGCCTCACAGAGCCAGAGAGCCAATGAAAAGTAAGCCCAGAGCTTGGAGCACTCCCTCTAGTTTTCCATCTCATCAGCAAGAGGTACATGACTGAGCACATCCAGTGAGGGAACAGGGCATCACATTGTGGTCCTATTGTAACATCACAGAAACAGAACAGAATGTACCTTGAGAAAGTGGGGATGGCTTGTGCCAGATGCTGCTGAGAAGACACGTGAGATGCTATCCAAGATCAAGAGGCCTTGGATTTGGCAGCTTCAAAGTCATTCATGGGAATGACAGCCTAGGTGAAGTAGGCTGTGGAGATTCCAAATAACAAAGTAGGACAATGACTAGCCACTTTCCTGGGAAGTTTTCTGTGAAGGAAAATATATATGTAACATAGTTTCTAGAAAGAACAAGACAGAATGGGACATTGATGATGCAAGGTACTGGCCCAGTTGAGTGGTTATGGGATAATTCAAGAGAAAAGAAGAAACTGATTCGGTGTGGAGGACATTATTACTTGATTGATGAAGAAATCAGTGAGAACAAGGATCAAAGCTAGGTATCAATGGCTCACACCTATAATCCTAGCTACTTAGGAGGCTGAGATCTGAAGTTTGCAGTTCAAAGCCAGCCTGGGCAGGAAAGTCTGTGAGACACTAATCTCCATCACCAAAAAGCTGGAAGTAGAGCTGCGGCCCATGTGGTAAAGTTGCTAACCTTAAGCCAAAAAAAAAAAAAACAGGGACAGTGCCTGGGCCCTGAGTTCAGGCCCCAGGACTGGCACATGCACACACACACACACACACACACACACAAAGATTGAGAAAGACCAGTGAGAAGTTCCTCCTCAAGGAGGGTCCATGACACAGGAGGATGGAGGATGAGGCAGAGACATGAAGTAAAGGCACTATCTGAGCAGGGACAGAGGCATATTATGTACAGGAGCAGCCCAGTTGCATGCAGAGTAGGGATTAGCATGGGGACTATGCTAAGGTCAAAGGGTGTTCTGATTCATTTTTCTTTGCATTGCAGGTGAATGTGGCACTGGGCTGTGCCATCCGTAGTCGGACCATTCCCTTTGCTAACAACTTTGCTGCCTTTTGGACCCGAGCATATGATCAGATCCGCAAGGGAGCTATGTCTCACCTCAACCTCAATCTTATTGGATCCCACTGTGGGGTATACACTGGTATGAGTTCTGAGTGCCATCACCATTTCTCTTCTGCTGAGAAGGATCTGTTTACCTGTTTCTTAAATTTTGACTATTTTGGACTTCTTTTTTAAAAAGCTATATTAGGTTTTAAATATTTCAGATACTCTGGGAAGGGGCTGGGAAGGTGGCTCAGTGGTAGAGCGCTTGCCTTGCATGCCTGAGGCCCTTAGGTTCAGATACTCTGGAAAATCTTTGGAGCAAATCTCCTGGTGTTACTGTAAAGTGCTCACTCTCAGCCATTGAGAAATAATTACCTGTCTTTGAGGCCTCTTCTGAGTAACATGAATAGAGACAGCACAAAATCCAAGAATTCTTTTCTGCCTTCTGCATGGTCACACTACAATAAGCAGCATGGGCAGAGGGATTCTGAGATGCTGGACACCCACTCAGGTGGACAGGGCCCAAGGTGCCTGGCCATGATAACTTTGTACAATGGCACCCTAAAGAAAATTGCACAGGGAAATAGGCAGATAAAAAGGTCACTCCAGGCACAAAAGCTTGAGGACTAATAGGGCACAACTGGAGTCAAGAAAGCTTAAGAAAGATTGGGATTGGGGGGGAGGGGGGAGGCTGGGAAGGGATGTGAAGGGTAAACAAAAGGAGGAGGCTGCAATGCTTGGTAAGAAATGTACGCATTATCCTGCCCATGTAATTGTAACCCCTCTGTACAGTATCTTCACAAATAAAATAAAAATTAAAAAAAAACATTAAAAATAAAATAAAAAAAAGAAAGCTTAAGAAGTTGGAATAGAGTGGGAGTTAGCAGTAGGTTGAGAAACCAATTTGAGAGAGAGGGGTAAACAGAATGTAAGGATTCAAGCTGTGTGAAAATCAGAAAGCAGGTATCTAGACGTTTCTTACAGGAGATGGCAGGAACTGTGTATGTGACTAGCAAAAGAAATTACATAGGAAGGATGAATCAGCTGCCGTGCCTCCAGTAGGTCCAGTCATCTAAGTAAATTGGATGGCTTACTTTTACTGTGAGAATGTTACTGGTACACATTTTGGAGCCATCTGAGAGATCCATGAGAGAATTAGACAATAAGAAGGTTCTGGGTGGGCTAGGAAGTTAGCTCAGTGGTAGAGCACTTGCCTTGCATGCATGAAGCCCTGGGTTCCATTCCTCAGCACCACATAAGCAGAAAAAAAGCCAGAAGTGGCACTGTGGCTCAAGTGGTAGAGTGCTAGCCTTGAGGTGAAGAGCTGAGGGACAGCGCCCAGGCCCAGAGTTCAGGCCCACGACTCGACCCCTCCCCCAAAAAAGAAGGTTCTGGGTGAAATTGGGGCACAAGTGGTGAGTGAGTGGAGGAAGAGCAGTCATGACAACTGAGGCACAGCAGCACTGCTAAGTTGGCAGGGCAAGGGGCTGGAAAAGGGAACCCAGAGTCTCGCCCTGAGGCTGGGTTCAATGTAAGTTTGAAAATCAAGTCAGCTAAAGGGACAAATGGCTCTAGATAAAGTCCAGAAAAGAGCTGATTTCTGAGGTTAGAGGATTACCCTACCAATGGCAGTGTTCTTCATAGCTAAGAAAAGCTAGACTACCCATCTTTTTCTGAGGTTAGAGGATTACCCTACCAATGGCAGTGTTCTCCATGGCTAGGAAAAGCTAGGCTGCCCATCTTTATATTACAGTTTCTTTTTCCAACATGTTTCTAGCCAAAAATGGATTCCAAGTACAACCAGACACCCTTAGTTATAACCGTACCCTATGGTGTTCAAAAGCTTATGTTAAACAAATTGAAAGACTCAGAAATAAAGACACTTCAGTGAGGCAAAACACATTGTTTTGAAGAACAAGTAGAATAGAGGGGAAGGACAAAGCCTTCCTAAGGAGAAGACATAGCCAGAGACTTGGTAGGCTATGGGTTACTAATGCTCAGAGAAGAAAGCATCCTGTCAGCTTGGGCAGTAGTATCTAGTGACCCAGAAACCAAGATTGGTTTAGTGATCTGTGAAGTCATTTAGAATCCTAACCCAAGGTGTTGCAGTGAAATCTGAAGGGGTGCAGACGTGTAAACTTCAGTGTAAAATATAATGAATTAGAGCAATTGATGGACCAAATTTTAGAGCTCTGCCAATTTGGAGTTGCTTTCTCAAAAGCAGTTGGTCCAGGCACCAGTGTCTCTCACATGCAATCCTATCTACTTAGGAGGCTGAAATCTGAGGACTGAAGTTCAAAGCCATCCCTGACAAGAAAGTCCATGAGACTCTTGTCTGCAATTAACTACCAAAAAGCTGAAAGTGCTGCTGTGGCTCAAATGGCAGAGTACTAGCCCTGAGCACAGAAGCTCAAGGACAGCACTCAGTCCCTGAGTTTAAGCACCACAACTAGCACCAAAAAAAAAAAAATTGAGGCATCAGAAAGAGGATTTAGTTTGTGGTAATGGAGTTGAATATAGGCCTTCACACTTGCTAGACAGGAACTGTCCCTATGCTCACATTTTTATTGGGCTATGGCTTTCTCTCAGGTGAAGATAGCCCCTCCCAGATGGCCCTGGAGGACCTGGCCATGTTCCGAGCAATTCCCAAGTGTACTATTTTCTATCCAAGTGATGCAGTCTCCACAGAGCATGCTGTTTATTTGGCAGCCAGTACCAAGGTATGTTTAAAGGGACACTGGTTCTGCTGCAAGTTTCAAACTGATTATATTTTCCCATTTTTTGGAATAAGTTGTAGAAAATGTGGTAGCAGTAGTCTTTTTAAAATCATAACCTGGGGGCTGGAATGTAGCTCAGTGGCAAAGCGCTTGCCTAGCAAGTACGATGTCCTGGGTTCGATCCGCAGTACCATAAAAAAAAGAATTATAAAAAAATAAAATCATAACCTTGGGCTGGGAAGGTGGCTCAGTGGTAGAGTGCTTGCCTTGCATGCCTGAGGCCCTGGGTTCAATTCCTCAGCACCATATAAGAAAAAAGAAGAAAGCCGGAAGTGGCGCTGTGGCTCAAGTAGTAGAGGGCTAGCCTTGAGCTGAAGAGCTGAGGGACAGCGCCCAGGCCCAGAGTTCAGGCCCCACGACCGGACCCAAAAAATAAAATAAAGTCATAACCTTTATGTTGTAAACTCAGAAGACAGGAAGAATGTTTGTGTTAAGAGCCTGAAATATTTAATAAATGTAACTCAAATCTCAAGGAAAAAATCATAACCTTTATAAGAACAGGTGATTATGCATGTGAATGCATTGATATTGTAAAATATTCAAATGATACAGTATACTGAACCAATACTTTATGCTTATATAAATCAGAGCTCAGGGCAAGAAACCAGGAGCACCATAGGTATTCTAATTGAAAAAAGGTTTAATGAAGTATAATTACAAAATCACAGAAGAGGGCTCCAGAAGGAATTCTGAACTATAATGTCACCCACAAGTAGTGCTGCCACTTCTGAGTCCACCACCAGATCTATGGGATTTGAGACACACCCCAGTTGCTGTAGCCAGGGTTAAGCCCTATTGTTTCTACTGCCTTTTGAGAATTCCAGAAAGCTAAAGAGCAAATCCTGGGATCCCCAGTTCGGTTTGAAATAGCTCAGCACACTGGGTACCAGTGGCTCATGCATATAATCCTAGCTACTCGGGTAGCTGAGATTGAGGATCCCAGTTCTGAACCAGCTTGGGCAGAAAAGTTCATAATCTCTTAGCTCCAGTTAGGTAGCAAAAAGCTGGAAATGGACCTGGATCAAGTGGTAGAGGGAGGGGCAGCCTTGAGTAAAAATGCTAAAAGATAACTTCCACATTCTAAGTTCAAACTCCAGTACCAGAAAGGAAAAAAAAAACTGAAGGCTTGGGGACAAGTGGCTCAAACCTGCAATTCAAACTACTTGGGAAGCAGAGAGCTAAAGGATCAAAGTTCCTGGTCAGCCTAAGCAAGAAGTTCATGAACCCCAACCCCCCCCCCATCTCAAACAATAAAGCTGGGTGTTTGGGTTGTATGTCTCATCTCAACTAAACAGGAGACATAAATAGGATGATCTTGGTCCCGTTAGAAAAGTAACAAAAGTAAAATAAGGCTGTAGGCTGTGGACATGGCTCAAGTGGTAGAGCACCTACCTACTAAACTCAAGGACCTGAGTTCTCAGAAGAATGATTGTGGCTTTGGACTCATATATTTCCTCTAACATCAGATAGAGTGAAATTCCTGTCTACCCCTAGCCACAAGAAACCTAGGGAATGTAATATTTACCTTTCTAATCTCTGACCACTAAATGCCCTACTACCCCTAGTCCTATGTTTTACCCATGGTCACTGCAACAAGTAACCCGGGAATACTTAGGACAAACCATGCAGGTCCTTTTCTAAGCATTTGCAACTGATAGGTGTAGACAGACATTTTTGTGTGTGTGTTTGTTTTGGTGCTAGGGGTCAAATACAGGGCCTTGAGCATACTAGGTAATCATTCTGCCACTGAGCCACACTTCCAGCCTCTATTTATCATATCTTGGAGATTATTTGTTTTGCTATTTCATAATACAATACTATCAGGGATCAATTCTGAAGGTTTTTTTCATTATTTCATACGTGCTATCAAATTCCATTCCTAGAAAGTTCAAAAGAAGGAAAAAAGTGGAGGTTTCTTTATAGAGTAAAGAGAATCACAGGGAAGAAACACAAAGGAATTCTAAGCTGTATAGACCTGGTAGATGGTGGTTACACAGCAGGTACTACCCTTAGGATCTGAGCATTTTCCTGTAGCTGAGTCATGCCTGAATGCATGAAAAGAGGCAGTGTTTCCTAATTGATATTTTAATTTATAATGCACCATTGACATATATATATAATTTAGCAAGTATTAGACATTGAGTATTTATGCTCCTGAATGTTTGTGCATATTGGTAATAAAACTGTATTTTTTCCTGCTTGGCTCAAGTGGCTCGCGCCTGTAATCCTAGCTCCTCAGGAGGCTAAGAGCTGAGGATCATGGTTCAAAGCCAAGACTGGACAAGGAAGTCTATGAGACTCTTATTCCAATTAACTACCAAAAAAACAAAAAAATTCCAGAAATGAATCTGTGGCTCAGAGTGGTAGAGTGTTAACCTTCAGCATAAAAAAAGCTTAAGGACAGTTCCCAAGTCTTTGAGTTCCAAGCCTCAGGACTGGCACAAAAAGTAGATCCTTCTTATTTAGTATAGAGGTAGTTATTTTATATTCAGATGTAGATCTTTCTAAGGATGAAACATTATAGGTTGTATTGTAGAAAAATTAATTTTTAACGTCGTGTTCTGGGACTTGTAGTCAAAATGAGTCATTGCTCCTTCCCTGGGTTTATGTGCTAGGAAGACAAAAGGTCAGCAAGTATTTGGAAAGTTTCCTAGGTCAGTTAATGAGACTGTGGAAAACTTAAGGGCATCCACCAGGGTCCTGCTTGGGGTCCTACCCAATAGCACATTCAGAAGTGTACCCACTTTCCTGTGGTTATATGCAGATGATTTCTCCCTTACTTCAAAATGTATGCTTTATTCTTAGTATGAAGAACTGCTGATTCCATTTTCTTTTTTTTTCTTTTGTGCCAGTCCTGGTGGTTGAACTCAGGACCTAGATCTTTTCCCTTTGTTTGTTCATTTTGGGGGTGGGGGGTTGTCAAGGCTAACACTCCACGCTTGAGCCTCAGCTCCATTTTTGGCTTTTGCTGGTTAATTGGAGATAAGAGTCTCATGGACTTTATTGCCCAGTCTGGCTTTGAACTATGATCCTCAGATCTCAGCCTCCTGAGTAGCTAGGATTACAGGCGTGAGCCACAAGCACATAGACTGTTTCCACTTCTTGATATTTTTTTAGTTGGAAATTTATAGTTAGATTTTCTAAACTATAGTTTGGTTTATATCCTAGGGATTATGCTTCATCCGGGCTAGCTATGCAGAAACTGCAGTAATATACCCACCACTAGAAAACTTTCATATTGGACAGGCCAAGGTAAGGTCTTAAGTATCCATTCATGTGAAAAGAACTATTTAAAACCTCTTGTCAGCTGGGCGCTGGTGGCTCATGCCTGTAATCCTAGCTACTCAGGAGGCTGAGATCTGAGGATCACAGTTCAAAGCCAGCCTGGGCAGGAAGGTCTGTGAGACTATTTATCTCCAATAAACCACTCGAAAACCGGAAGTGGCGCTGTGGCTCAAGCAGTAGAGTGCTTGCCTTGAACTGAAGAGTGCAGGGACAGCACCCAGGCCCAGAGTTCAAGCCCCACGACCGACCAAAAAAAAAAACCTCTTGTCATACTTTCTTTGCTCTTGTCTTTAAAAAGTCAATTGGCAGGCTGGAAAGGTGGCTCAGTGGTAGAGTGCTTGCCTTGCATGCATGAGGCCCTCAGTTCAATTCCTCAGACCACATAAGCAGAAAAAGCCGGAAGTGGTGCTGTGACTCAAGTGTAGTGTGCTAACCTTGAGCTGAACAGCTGAGGGATAGTGCCCAGGCCCAGAGTTCAGGCCCCACGACTCTCTCTCTCTCTCTCTCACACACACACACACACAAATTGTCACCTTAGAAAAGAACATTCTAACAATTTCTGATTAACCTTGCTCCTTTCCAAATGGGGAGTTTCACTATGTAGTGTGTACCCCCTTGCCTCAGCTTCCAAGTACAAGGATTAAAGGCATGCACCACCAATCCAAACCTAGTTTTTGTTGAAGTCTTAAAAATAACATATTTGAAGGCCTCCTAGCTGTTCCTTATTGCAATCTCAAGCTAAGCAAAACATTAGAAACCATAGATGAGCACTAGTGGCTCACACCTATAGCTACTCAGGAGGCTAAGATCTGAGGATTGAGGTTTAAAGCCAGCCAGAACAGGAAAGCCTTAAGAGACTCTTATCTCCAATTAACCACCCAAAAAGGACAGAAGTGGAGCTGTGGCACAAGTGGTGGAGCACTATCCTTGAGCAAAATAGCTCAGGGACAGCACCCAAGCCCTAGATTCAAGCCCCAGGACCAGTGTGAGCACACGCGTGCTTGCGCTCCTTCCCTCCCTCCCTCCCTCCCCCACTTTCTCTCATACATACACACACGTACACATACACACACACACACAGCAGAAACCAATTCAGAGTGAATAACAGATTTATCTACTAGGTTTAGATTTTATAGACCTAAGACCAGCATGCACAAGGCCCATCATATATTTACACATATGTGTGAAAGTTGGCATTAAGGCACTCCCTATTTATGGTTTTCTCACAAAAGCAGAAGGAAGCTAAGATTATCAGCCCCGGTTGTGAAAGAAGATCAGATTTACTTAAGGCTTCACGCTGATGAGCAACAAGAGTATCTATGATGTTCTCACAAAAGCAGAAGGAAGCTAAGATTATCAGTCCTTGTTGTGAATGAAGATCAGATTTACTTATGGCTTCGTGCTACTGAGCAACAAGAGTAGGGTTGAGGCCCACACATTGAGCCTAGTCCTTGTAGGCCTGTTTTTATCTCTTACTCTGTCAGAGCCACATGTGGGGAAAATCAGAAAAGTCTATGTAGCAGGTTAGTGATTATACTCACCACCTAGAGAAAGGGATTTATGGACTTTTTTGACATACACCCTCCTTCCTTTTTGCTAGGCATATATGTACAGTTTGCACAATTGAGACCATACATTGTAAAAGAGCATTAATGTCCTCCTTTATCTAGTTTAAAATGTTGTTCATAGCCAGGTTATGCCTGTAATTCTAGCTAATCAGGAGGCTGAGATCTGAGCATCACGGTTTGAAGCCAGCCTGGGCAGGAGTCTGTGAGACTCTTATCCCCAAAAAACTATTCCAAAAAAGCCGGAATTGGTGCTGTGGCCCAAGTGGTAGAGTGCTTGCCTTGAGCACAGAGAGGCTTATGGACAGAGTACAGGCCCTGAGTTCAAGCCCCAGGACTGGCAAAAAGAATGTGTTTTAATATTCATTAATCATGGGAGATACAGACACTCTGCAAAGAGCAGCAGATAACATTCAACTTGATTATGGAAGGAGCTTGTAGAACATTATTTACAGTGCTGAGGTACAAACCCAGGGACTTGTGTATATGAGGCAAGCACTATGCCACCTGGTTTTGCATACACTGTGTCTCACTGTATAGTCCAGGCTGGCTTCAGTATCATTGTCCTCTTGTCTCTGCCTCTCAAGTGCTAGAGATTACAGGGATGTGCCCCTAGGCCTGAAAAGTTACTTTCTTCATGTATTATATAGGAAAGTAAGCATTTTGCACTATAAATTAAGAGAGGAAGATGAATTTATTAAGTAAATATAAAACAGGGGTTAGCAAAAAAAATTGTATCCTGGCCTTTAAGTGCATCTAATTCAGTCTCTTCATGGATGAATTATTAGCAAATGAAATCGTTACTGTTTGGGAGTCGTGGAGTATAGAGTGCCCTCCACTTGGAGATGTGCTTTGTACATAGTAACCACAGCATTTTGTTTTGTTGGCACTATACTAGGTTGTTCGCCAGAGTACTAATGACAAGGTCGTAGTTATTGCAGCTGGAGTTTGTCTGCATGAAGCCTTACTGGCTGCTACTGAGCTCGCTGAAGAAGGTCAGTTGATTGTGAACATTGAAGTTCAAGCAGGGAAGAATTTAAATTTTTATCCCTCTGTATATTTGCTCTAAGTCTGCTTCTAATGCCAAGCTGGTATTGGTATTTTCTAGATATTTATGTCCGTGTCATTGACTTATTTACCATCAAACCCCTGGACTCTGGCACCATCCTTCTCAATGCAAAGGCCACAGGTGGCCGAATCATCACAGTAGAGGATCATTACCCTGAAGGTATGTAGTGATGTTGGGAGTGGTTTTCAAAGTTCATTTTGATGGGAATCACTTGTGTATTCCTTGATCGGAAATAGGCCATGCTACTGTTTATCATCGCCAGCTTGCCACTCACACAGTGTACCTTTTACTGTCCTTTGCTAGCAAATCAATGTAGGGGGTGTCTTTCATCCGTCTACACTGGATCTGTGCCCATATGCACTAGCATGTGCCCAGCACAGTGTCCACCCAGGTGGGTCAGTGGCAGCACAGAAGTGGCTTATGCAGTGCATTTCATGTAGGGGTCATTACAAGCTTTACAGCTTCTTTTGAGCTTTGAACAATTACTAGTTTATTATTCCCCTCACCTAAACATAGTTAACTCCGTGCCAGCAAAGGCCACAGCTATTTCAGAGAAAGAGTGCTTGTCAGGGAGAGAGGGCTTGGGCTATGTTTGGACCTTGGAAGGTTAGGTGGAGTTGACAATGTAACATGATGAGGAACTTTCTATTCTCACGGCAGAGGTTCTAAGAACATATCCTGGTGGATGTTTCTCTGGAAAGACTCTCAGGACCTGGCACATAGTTGCCCTTCAGGCTAAAGTTTATTACATGCTGCAGGTTCCACCAGGGCCAGAGCCTCTGGGTAGAGAGATTGCCCTGAGACCTCATGAGAGGCCTAAAGAAGACTTCCCATATGGGCCACTTCTGCCTAGATCAAAGATGGGGGAGCCTTTTCTCTATCAAGGTTATTTGAATATTTAGACCATCATTTGCTGGAAATACAAAATGACCAGAGCGGGCAGCCAATGAAAAGCATACATGGCCATCCTGTCATGTACTGAATGGTTTCCAGAGCCTGCACTGGATATGCAGTACCTCATGTTTTGTTGGAAGCCTACTCACATTCAGCCAGGCATATACCCAGATTCCCAACTTCTGACAGCAAAGTGGGAGCTTGTCATAGTCTTTATTGTACAAACACTCCAGGCACAGGGACTTAACCAGGGAAAGAACCACAGTATTGCAGGGCATTTGTGTCATTCAAGTGCCAACCTTTTAAGCTAGCGGCCTCAGGACTGCTGGTCATGTTCTTTTGACAGTTCATCTGTTAGTAGTGACTTTTCAGGTCCCTGACAGCTTTGAGAATTTCCACTCCATGGACACCCAGATCCCATGGGACCCAAGTGGATAGTGACCCTGCTATAGGCAGGGGTGGGAGCAATTCAGAGCAAAGATTAACATCCCTTGCTTCCTCAGGTGGCATTGGGGAAGCTGTCTGCGCTGCTGTCTCCATGGAGAAAGACATCCTGGTCCATCAAATGGCTGTATCACGAATGCCTCGGAGCAGGAGAACCGATGAACCGCTGGATATGTTTGGAATTAGTGCCAGCCACATCGTGGTGGCCGTGAAATGCATTTTAGTGTACTAAACTAGCTGTTGGCTTTGGTCTTCAAAGACTGGCCTCTTTACAATATATTAGTGTTTCTTTCAAACTCATCATTTAAATCTATATTCTTGTGCTTCTCCTCAAAAGAAAAGTCAGAAATTCCAGCTAACTGCTGTCTTTAAAACCATGACCATACATACAAATGTTACTCTGCTTTTGAATCATTCTAAGTAACCAAATAGTAATACGACAGATCAGTGGATTTAATGACCATTGTTCTCACATATTAAATGTAGAAAATGCGCATTGAATTGTAGCCCAGGTTCCACAGCACTAAAACACCATGATACATGCATATTACTGTTCCTAAATTGAGATGCCATGAGCTTCCTTCCTACCTGAAGCTTCCTGGGTAATGTGTGACTTCAGCTGCCTTGGAATTCCCTTCTGTGTTTGTCTTCATTTCCCCTCTGCAGTTGGGAGGCTGTTGAGCAGCAGTGATGGTTGTTAGTATGTCTTGTGCTGCTGTGCTGACTGTTCTGTGAAGAGATGAGGAGGGCACAAGTAGTTCTAATCTCTACACTATCCTTTACGTTAATGTTAATAAAGCATTTCAAAAGCAACTACTTTCTTCGTTGTGTGCTCTCTATGAGATATTTTTCTCCTTGACAATACCACCCTAACTACAGGAGGAGTTTCTGTCTCAACCAGGGATATCATAATCCCCAATAGTAAACCTGGGAAAGATAATGGGCTTCAGGCAAACCATGTGGTAGAAAACTGGATGGCCTTAAAAAAGCCACTCCTGGGGCTGGGAAGGTGGCTCAGTGGTGGAGCGCTTGCCTTGCACGCATAAGGCCCTGGGTTCAATTCCTCAGCCCCACATAAGCAAAAAGAAAAAAGCTGGAAGTGGCGCTGTGGCTCAAGTGGTAGAGCGCTAGCCTGGAGCTGAAGAGCTGAGGGACAGCGCCCAGGCCCAGAGTTCAGGCCCCACGACCGGACCAAAAACAAAAAAACAGCCACTACTGAGCCAGCTGCTTCCCATCAGCTGAAATTCCAGAAAGATAGGAGACAGGTAGACATGGGCCTGAGTAGCTGGGGTGTAGCTTGGTGCTAGAGTAGCATAGCAGTAAAACACCCTGGGTTCAATCCCTAGCACTGTTTAAAAAATGGGCCTGAGCTGGGCTCTGGTGGCTCATACCTGCATTCCTAGCTATTCAGGAGGATGAGCTCAAGTTTGCAATTTAAAGCCAGCCCAGGCCAGAAAATCAGACTCTATCTCCAATAAACTACCAAAAAATTGGACATCGAGCTGTGGCTCAAGTGGTAGAGTTCTAGCCTTCAGCAAAAGAAGCTCAGGGACAGTGCCCATGCCCTGAGTTCAAGCCCCAAGGTTGGCAGAAAAAGCATACTAGGTGGATCTGATATATCACATTTAAGGGTTTGGGAAGGCATGACCCTTTTGCCTTACAAGTTGTGCTGGAATGTATAGTAAAGACTATACTGGTCCTCTGGGCCAGTTCACTCTACTTCTTCCCTATTAGACCACTGAGCTGTTTTTCTGGCCTATAAGATGAATGTAGTAATTGCTGCCTGAGATTTAAAAATACTTTTGAAGGTAACCATTGAGACAGGTTGATTTTAGAAAATAAGGAAAAATACTACCTACCTAATCTCACTATGTCAATAATCATTGTTTCTTCATAATCACTCAGTTAAAAGTATACTGTTAAATCTTTTTTAATGTATTCACAACTGTACAGCTACACTATAGTTAATTTTACTTTTTTTTGTTGTGGGGCTTGAACTCTGGGTCTGGGCACTGTCCCTTAGCTCTTCAGCTCAAGGCAAGCGCTCTACCACTTGAGCCACAAGCGCTGCTTCTGATTTTCTGGTGATTTATTGGAGATATGAGTCTCACAGATGGGCTGGGAAGGTGACTCAGTGGTAGAGTGTTTGCTTTGCATGCATGATACCCTCGGTTCGATTCCTCAGCACCACATAAGCAGAAAAAGCAAGAAGTGGGGCTGAGGCTCAAGTGGTAGAGCACTATGTACAGCTAAAGAGCTCAGGTACAGTGCCCAGGCCCAGAGTTCAGGCCCCACGGCCAACAAAAAAAAAGAGTCATGGATTTTCCTGCCCAGGCTGGCTTTGAACTTTGATCCTCAGCCTCCTGATTAGCTAGGATTACAGGCATGAGCCACTGGCACCCTGCAATTTTACATTTTTATTGCCTCCAAAAGAAGCCCTGTGCTTACTACTGTCTATTCACCATCCCAGCCACTGACAATGCTGATGTACTTTCCATGGCTTTCACTATTTTGGATATTTCATGAGAATGGAATTATTTAATATGTGAGCTTTTTGTCTGGCTTCCATCGAATAGTGCTTCTGAGAATCATCTGTATAACCTATGTCAGCACTTTATTCGTTTTTATGGCCATTTAGTGTTCTGTCACAGACAACATGGTATTTATACATTCAGTTAATGGATATTTGGGGTTTTTTCTATAATAGCGGTAAAATTTCACAGTTATAAGTGTGTATAGATAACATTTTCACTTAAGTATGTAGTTAGTAGAAGTACTGGGTCATAGAACAGTGTTTTCCCTTGTGTGTGGGAGGGAGAGGTGGGTATTTGTTTTGTAGAAAAGTAGAAAACTGGAAGGTGCTCATCTGTAACGTGCTATATACTATAAGCTGTTGCCAACACAGGAAAGCTACAATATGACTGTCATGCTTGTGTTCGGGGATAAAATGCCTGATTTAGTAATATCTGCATCCCAAATCTCAGAGTGCACATGTTCTGACAGCCTACATGAAGCAGAAAATACCTCTGATCAAAGCACAATTCAAAAAGGCTTCGGTCACCAGAGTCCAGTTGCTCATGCCTGCAGTCTTAGTTAACTCAGGACGCTGAGATCTGAGGACTGTGGTTCAAAGCCCACTCTGGCAGGAAAGTCCATGAGACACTAATCTCCAATAAACTACTCAGAAAAAGTAGAAAGTGGTGATGTGGCTCAAGTGGTCTAACACTAGCCTTGAGCACAAAGGCAGCTCAGGGACAGAGCTCAAGCCCTGAGTTCAAGCTCCAGGATCTGTGCACACACACACACACACACACACACACACACACAAAGGCCCAGGGTCAAGCTCCAGGATCTGTGCGCACACACACACACACACACACACACACACACAAAGGCCCAGGTAACTAAAAGGCAGAAAAAGACAACAGGGAGAGCCATAATTACAGGGAGGGAGAGAGATCCATTGCCAGCTTGTCCTGACTCATACAGCCTCTTAAGTAGCCACTGTGTGTTATTGGGGAAGGGGGAGTAAGCACAACGAATTTACAGAGGTGCACTTAATGTTCCTTCCTTCAGGAGCCTTGCCAGCATAGCCTCAGAACACACCCTGAGAGAAGTCCTGAACTCTTATGTTTAAGACTAGCCAATGAGAGGTCTTGTCTTACACCTGCTTGTAAAATTCACTTTCTCTGGAGCAGCCGCTTGCATCCATTGGACTCTGATGCCAGCTACTTGTTGGAGGTGGGCCCTTGAGCCTTCACTAGTAGTAGCATATCTCTTTCAGGGCTGTAGGTGTCTCTGGGACATCTCCATTTAGCCCTGCCTTACCCAGCTACTGGGTTCCTACCACTCAGCTATGCCCATGGCTCCAGACCGAACCCAGGGGTCCCATCCCATCCACCGCGGGTCTGAGCAATCCTTCCCACCCTCACAGGGACCCATTGTGTCGGGAAAGGCGGCCATTCTGACTCAAGCTAACCTTCCTCCTGTGAACACTGGTGGATCGCCTACCCGTTCCTTAAGCCAAACCACCGCACCCTACTGGGGCGCGCTTTACCCACCATTTGAGACTGCAGGGTGCTGGTACCGCGCGCGCCAGCCTGTCCCGCGCGGGCTGCGCCTCCCTCTGGGGAAGGCAACCAATCCATACGTGGCCAGGTGTTTGTCATTGGCTTTTGTCCCGTCACTCAGCAGCAGCCAATCACCAGGCACACTGAGGGGCACAGAGGGCCACGCCCCCATGGTCTCACAAGAATCCTTGTACTAGTTCCCCCAAACATTGGTCCTAAGCGAAGGCAAAGCAGCATGGAGGCTGGTGCAAGGGTCAGAGCAACCGGAGAAAGCTGGTGAGCAGTTGGGGTGGGCATAGGAGTAGGCAGGATAGCAAGGCTATACAACCTACTCCTGCTTGTAGTCCTAAAGGGTAAATAGAGAAAGCCGTGGAGAACAGTGTGTTCCTTTTCCCATTCAGATATCCAAAATGGGTGGGACAGGGTTAGTTCTCCCAGCACAACTGTGCCATAGGGTGAGTTCTCCCAGCAGAGCATGCCCAACACAGACACCCTCTGGGAGTAACGCATGAGACTTTCCTTCTCCTTAACCCACTGTGGTATCTTTCTCTTCTACCTTGAGTTTCTGGGTAGAAAACACATGGGTTTTGGATTCAGGAAACGACCCCCTTGGCAACATTTCCTATAAGAAGAGTGGCAAGGCTGGAAATTGGTGGCTCACACCTGTAATCCTACTCAGATGGGCAGAAAAGTCCCCATGAGACTCTTATCTCCAATTAACTACTCAAAAATAGGAAGTGGATCTGTGGCTCAAAATGATGGAGAGCTAGCCTTGAGCAAAAGAGCTCAGGGATAGTGCCCAGGACCTGAGTTCAAGCCCTGCAACCAAGAAATAAAAAAAAGGAAGGGAGGGAGGGAGGGAGGGAGGGAGGGAGGGAGAAAGGAAAGAAGGAAGGAAGGAAGGAAGGAAGGAGGCAGAGAAGGAAACTTCGCATATAGGTGGCATTGTAACCCATACAACTCACTTTGGATTTGACCCTCAGAATCAGCAGGCTTGCACAAATGAGGAAGAGGATTTCAAGGGATGTGCTGGGAGTTTAGGAACCTGGACTTATCATCGCCTCACTATACACAGTGAGATGTAGCCTGAGGGATAACGCCAGATCCCAGTCCACATTGCTGTCAGGACTGGAGTTTCAAGACTAACCTTGATGACCAGGGTCAAGCAGGGACTTGCCCGCCCCAAGCGCTGGGGTCAGTGTCACTTCATCCCAGTCAAGCAAAGCGGGTACTTACATTAACCATGAGGGCATAGCAGCCATGGGTGATTTGTGCCCTATTTCCCTGAGGAAAACTTTCAGCCAGATACTCTTGGCCTTAAAGTATAATCAGGCTAATCCTATAAGTCCTCTTTGGTAGTCTGTCTTCTGGGACCATTCACAGGACCAATTCTGTATCAGTCAGGAATCAGACAAAAAAAAATTGCAACTACCTCAAGAGAAGCCATTTAATTGGAAGGGTTATCTCTGGAACTGGAGAACAGAAAGCACAGAGGGATGTCAAAGTCACAGTTTATTTATTCAGTGTGTGTTTGTGTGTGTGTGTGTGTGTGTGTGAGTGTGTGTGTGATGGGTCTTGAACTCTGGGCCTGGGTGGTGTCTCTGAGCTCTTCAGCTCAAGGCTAGCGCTCTACCACTTGAGCCACAGCGCCACTTCCAGTTTTCTGGTGGTTAATTAGAGATAAGAGTCTCAAGGATTTTTCTGCCCAGGCTGGATTTGAGCTATAATCCTCAGATCTCAGCCTCCTAACTAGCTAGGATTACAGGTGTGAGCCGCTGGTGCCCGCAAGTCACACTGTTTATAAAGAAAGATGTGGAAGCCCCCTATGTGTGTGATATAAACCACAACTTGTAAAAAAAAATCCCTTGGAAGTGCTCTCTAGTCTCATGAGAATTCAAAGGGAATAGCAATCTTTGTAAAGTTGATCCTAAGCCTGAAGACAGGATGGTTTTCCATTTACCTTCCCCCTTTCTCCTCTGCTCCCCAGGCACAAGGAGACTCTTAGAGGAAGGATGGGCAGAAGTCCAGGCAGGGGGGCACAGCTGGGAAAGAGGTGGAGGAGGGGGGTTCCCGGCCTTTCTACTTGACCTTTGGACTTTGTGTTTCCCTTGAATCTTCATTTGGAAAATAGGGAGAACATTGGTACCAAGCTCGGGGAGCTGACCAGAATGGAAGGGATGGGTCCTGCTGGCACTTGTGGAACCAGCTCGGTTTGTCGCAAACATCTGTGGTCTTTACGCTGACTTTGGGGTTTAGACCTGTGGAAGGTCCACTGCTTTGCGCTTTCTTGTTCTTTGCCTCAGCTGCTCATTCTCAATGATGGTGTCTGGCATTGGCCTTCTCCCTGCCCTTGGGAAGGCACTGGATCCCTTTTCCTAAGAGCTCAGAGGGGCCCACCTGCCTGCCCACTTGCAGTACAACTAGGACGGACCACCACACAACACTGGGTGCGTGGGTAGGATGTCTGCTCTCAAAGCCTGCTGCCCCGCCCTATTCCATCTGGGCACTCCAGTGCCAGCTCCGTGCGGGGGTGCACACTGCAATTCCCAGGGCCACTGAGGCAGGAGGATCTCTAGTTGGAGGACAGGCTGTGTCCTAGAACCAATAAATGAACGAATCAGCAGACTGATACATAAACAAAAAGTTGTATTCAGGGTGCTCCAGACGCAGCTCCTGTTTGCCCATTCTGCCTCCCTTTGAGGATTCTCTCACTTACCTGTGGCCCAGGTATGAATGAAATGAAGCAACTCAAGGCCTCATTATTATTTGTCTTCCTTTCTCCCAGACTCCACTGGGAGCACTGCCTAGGACACATTCTAGTGTGTGAGAGGCACTAGCCACACTCCTTGTCCAGTCAGCACTGGCTCAGCTGACCAGAAAACCCCAGCCCCACCTGCCTTGGAATCTGCAGCAAGCACTCACAAATTCTCTCCACCAGCAGGCTCCGCCCACTCTTGGTGTGGACCTGAAATTCCCATAGCTGCCTGAAGCAGAGGATGGCTGTGCCAGGGCCCGGTCCCCCGTGCAGGGCAAGGGCACCTGCTGTGGGAATTAAGGGGCACGAATGGTTCTTTGCCACCTTCAGCAGTGTAGCTGCTCAGAGGGCAGACTGGCACCTTTGGCTGATTGGCACACGGGGCTGCAGGGACCCTGTCTACACAGGCCCCAGGAATCTTGCTGTCCCAGTCAGGGAGGAGAGGGGAACTGCCAGCTTTCCACCTATTATTGGCTCTGCTTGCTGCCAGGCCTGGCTCCTCTCCTTCCTGCCCTACTCACCTACTTAGAAGCCACTCCGGCATCCTTCCACTAGACACCCTGTTTACGCAAGGAAATTCAGTGGGTGTCTCCACGGCTACTCTCCTCCTCTAAGACCCCATGTTCACTTACCTGGACCTTACTGCCAGCCCCACCCCCAGGCCTGGCACTGTGCAAGGAGCTGCTGAATAATGCGCCAGCAGGAAGGACTTCCCAGAGGTGAGAGGCTGCAAGTACTGGAGCGTGTGCCCTCAGCCCTGGCACTGCGGCAGTTCCTTCCTGTCATCAGCAGGGGCAAGTCCACCTCTCCCATCTGGATAATAGCCAAGGTTTTCTGGAACAAAACAGCACTAAGAATCCGGTCTGCTTGACTGTGCGACAGGAAATGCACTCATTACCTGACTCATGTAATTAGAATCCCTCTGTGCATCATCTTTATAATAACAATAAAGTACATTTAAAAGAAGAAGAATTGGGTCTTCTTGCTGGGTGCTGGTGGTTCACATCTCGAATCCTAGCTACGTGGGACACAGGGCCTCAGTGAGAGGCGCATCAAGGAGGGCACTTTTCCTCCAGCCTTGAGGAAAGGCCTCTGTGAATACAAGAAGACAAGCAAGCACACAAGGGGCTGGGGGTGCTGCTCAGCGGTAGGGCTTTTCTCCCATGTGAAGGCACCAAGACCCTGGGCAGGAAAAAGGAAACCGTTCATGTAGTGAATGAGCTGAAGAGAGCCATGGGCTGCTGACAGGAAATAAAAAGTCAGATCCTCTCTCAGCCACTGTCAGTGAAGCCAGCTGCTGAAAACCACCGACACTGCAGTCTCACTGCTACAGCCACAGGCAGAAGCCACTGGGGGGTTCCCACAAGCCACTATTCCAGGATATGACTCAGATCCAGGCCATTTTGTGCATCAGCCAGCCATCTGGAACCAAGGGCTCTCCAAGGCTGGGACCGAAAGAGCTGGGTGCCCCCCCTCCCATGTGTTTCAAAAGCCCTAGTGTCTTTCCATCACCCTCCTTCACACCATACACAGAGGTAAAATCAAAACGGTGAAACAGAGCCAGGCTTTGGGGGTGTTTGCCTGGGATCTGAACACGCCCCAGGCAGAAGTAGTATATTCCAAGCCAGCCAGTGCTATAGGGGAAGACCCTGTCACAAACATCAACACAAAAAGCAAGAAGCAGTGTGAAGAAGAGGTGAGAACCACCCCAGATCCAAGATGAAAGCCCCACACCACTGCGTCCTCGCTCAGCTCGGCAGCTCCTTCCCACTGCCACCATGCCCAAGGGAAAGGCTGAAGGTACTAAATGCTAACGGAGATAAAGCAAAGCTGAACCAGCCACAGAAAATATCCACCAGGTTGTCTGCTAAAACTGCTCCTCCAAAGCCAGAGCCCAAGGCTAAAAAAAGCCCCTGCAAAGAAGGGAGAGAAGATACCCTAAGGGAAGCAGGGGAAAGCCAGTGCTGGCAAGGATGGGAAGAACCCCACAAAAAATGGAGATGCCGGGCTGGGAAGGTGGCTCAGTGGTACAGCGCTTGCCTTGCATGCCTGAGGCCCTGGGTTCAATTCCT
>NW_012267425.1:960044-1002893 GCF_000151885.1 Dipodomys ordii | reverse complement strand
CTATAATCGTAAAGATACTGCACCGTTACATGAGTAAGGTAATGAGTACATTTCCTACTGAGCAGTTCACCCCCCCCTTGTTTTTCCCCTACCATTTCTTCCCTCCCCACCTCCCCAACTCCTCCCCCCCAAATCAAAATCCAAAAAGCAGGGCAGGGATATGGCTTAAAACCCTGAGTTCAAATGCTAGTACTGCCAACCAAAAAAAAAAAGAACCCAAACCCCCCCCCAAAAGAAGGACTCTATGCCCTAGAGAGCCTGTGGCCCCCCACATCTGCCAAAGGTGCTCTCTGGCTGCTCTCAGGGAACATGTTCAGGCCCTGTGGGTGAGTCCCATGCTAGTCTTGTTAGAGCAGTGGTTCAACATGCCCTGAATCTCCCATAGTCCCCTAATGCTCTGTACGTCTGGGAGCCCTCTCTGTGGACAGCCCTGACCTTCCCTCTGCCTCCACCCGATAAAGCTGTGGGGGCAGAGCCTGGGGCTGGGCGAGCCCAGGCACATGAGCTGCTTTTTCCTGGACTTGAACTCTGGTGTCTCAGGCTTGGGCAGCTGGAGGCGTGGTGTTTGGGGTTCCAGTGGTTACAGTGGGGCACAGGGATGAGCTTCCCTCTGAGCAGCAAAAGGTGGTTGTCATCTTGCCTGGGGACAGCCCAACCCAGCATGTGCCCTACTAGTGTGATTGCTTGCCTATCCCCTTATGCCAACTTCACGTGTCATGTCTGGGTACTGTGCTAGAGCGTCCTGGACAGAAGCATGCATTCAGGACTTTAGTGCCCTGTAGGCCACATTTCCCCATCCCCTTCCCTGGGTACTTGGGCTTGTGCTTGGCCTAGCAGGCAGGGCTCCACACATAAGCCTGAGATTCCCGGGTCTCACATTGCTGCCTCAGAGCACATCCTCACAGTAGTAGAGGGAGTGAATCCAGGGACTGAGCAGTAAGGACTGACTTGAGCATGTTGCTGGGGACCCGAAAGCCCTCAGGATCCCTGGCAGCTATGAGCTAAACCCAAATAGAAAACCTTGGGAGCTGAAGAGCTCAGGCAGATGGTTTGGGGTGTAGATCTTTGGAGGAGTCCTAGAAATCTATTTGGTTCTTGGCCATGGATGGACCTAGTAACGCATGTAGGATGAATGGATCGAAAAGCAGACACAGCCAGGTGCTGGTGGCTCATGCATGTAATCCTAACTACTCAGGAAGCTGAGATATGAGGATCATGGTTCAAAGCCAGCCCAGGCACAAAAGTCCCATGACTTATCTCCAATTAACCACTTAAAAACTGGAAGTGGTGCTTTAGTTCAAGTGGTAGTGCCCTATCCTGGAGCATAAAAAGGCTCAGAGACAGTGCCCAGGCCTCAAATTCAAGCCCCGAAACCGACTAAAAAAAAAGTTCATTGGTGGCCATTGTTTCTTTTCTCTCTTCAGGTCAGGCATAGTTTTCAGGTACAACCCGTGGACCTAGGGGACTATTTTTTCCTATCTTTGTGATGCTTCCAAGCCCAGCTCCCCTTCCTTTTGTAACACTCCTTCTCAAAACCCAGCTACTGGGGAAGGGAGGGGGGAGGGGATGGTAGGGGGAAAACAATGGAGGGGGTAACAATGTTCAAGAGGAAGTGTACTCATTACCTCACTCATGTAACTGTAACCCTCTGTATAGTATCTTTACAATAAAAAAAAAAAAAACCAGCTACTTCAGAGCTTTGGGATGTCAACCTTGTCACCATGTGTCTTCCTATTTTGCCCCATCTGCCTCTCCTAGTCCTCACCAAGCCCAACAGGAATCTCCTGTAGCCCCTCCACTCAACCTATTTTGTGAGCAGCCACTGAAACAGGAAGATGTCAAATCTTTCTTAGGTTCTGGTGGGGGTACCTGACGGCTTGTTCTGCCACCCCATTTAGACTCACTGATGTATAATCAAGTCCTTATTACTGAGCTACGACGAAGCAGCAGCATCTGCCACACCCACTGCCCACAATCATCATCTAGGCTGCAGGACAGACTTCAGTCCCTTGCACTGAGATTAGGATGGTGTAGAGGGCAGGTGCCTGGAGCCACAGCAGTAGGGCTGCATCTGGGAAGGTAAACCAGGTGGGAGGGGTTTGCAAAAATCAAAGGAGTGCTTGCTTTGGCAGCACATATACTAAAACTGGGACGCTACAGAGAAGATTAGTATGGCCCCTGTGCAAGGATGACACCCAAATTTGTGAAGTGTTCCCTATTTAAAAAACAAAACAAAACACAGGACAGACTGGCTGTGTGAATGGTAAGAAAACTAGAACCAACTGTATGTGTGTGCATGCACACTCATATGCATGCATACACACATACATGCAAGTACGAGGACTTGAACTCAAGCCTTGGGTTCTCACTGGGTTGTTTTTTGGTTTTTTTTTTTTTGCTGGTGCTCTGCCACTAAAACCACACCTCCATGTCCAGTGTTTTCCTGGCTAACTGGAGACAAGAGTGTTGAGAATTTGTCTGTCTGAACTGGCTTGGAACTCTGATTCTCAAATCTCAGCATCCTGAGTAAATAGAATTACAGAACCAGTTTTTGTTTGTTGCGGTTTTTGTGGTCAGGGCCTGGGCACTGTCTGAGCTTCTTTTGCTCAAGGCTAGCACTCTACCACTTGAGCCACAGCTGAACTTCTGGCTTTTTCTGTGTACATGGTACTGAGGAATCAAACCTAGGGCTTCATGCATACTAGGCAAGCACTCTACCACTAAGCCACCTTCCCAGCCCATTTTTTTGGGGGGGTCAGTCCTGGGGCTTGAACTCAGGGCCTTTGCACTGTCCCTGAGTTTCTTTGGTCAAGGCTAGCACTCAGCCACTTGAGCCACAGCACCACTTCCAGCCTTTTCTGTGTATGTGGTACTGAAGAAACAAACCCAGGGCTTCATGCATGCTAAGCCAGCACTCTACTAATAAGCCACATTGCCAGCCCACCAGTTTTTTTTTTTTGAGACAAGTCTTTCTGTGTAGTTCAGGTTATCCTCAAACTCAAAATACTCCCGCTTCCACTTCCTCAGTGCTGGGCTTACAAACATGTAACAACACACCTGGCTGACTCATTCCTTTCTATTTAAATAACTTATTTTTAGTCTTGGGGTTGGGCAGCACTGAGAAACACAACCCCCCACACACCCTTTTTCTGCATATTTTTAATGAACCATGTATTACTTTTCAGATAATGAAAAATTAAGGTGGGTAGGGAGACTAGGATACAGCAGAGAAATGGTTAGAAGGGAGTGAGGGTCCCTAGGCTGCCACAAACTCACCATGTGGCCACAGTTAAGAGCCCCTGAAGAAGCCCAGGTGTCTTGTGAAGGTACTGCATGGATACCATACCACGTGAGAAGCTGAGCTGTGTCCCACCACCATAGCAAGCAACAAATGAAAAAGATTGGACCCCATTTCTCGATGGGTGACTGCTTCCACCTGTGCATTCCAGCGCTTCTACTTTCCTTTCTTCTGATGGTAGCATGCAGCCCTCACATGCTGAGGTTGGCTCCTGTCAGCTTTCCCTGGTGAAAACCCCTACACTGTATATTGGACATGCAGTTTTGCCTCTTCCTCAGGGGTTGTCTGCGCATACTCTGTTATAACAGTTGCAGATACTCTGGGGAATGAGTCAGGATATCCACAGGTAGCATCCAATTCCTTCCCCAATTCCAAAGCAACAATGCACAACCAATCAGACAAGGTCATACAGGAACCCCCAAGACAAGACCAAAAGGTCCCCATGCCATGGGAATCCAACTTCTCCCCCCAGCAGGAAGAACCAACAAATTAAAAATAAACGTTTTCTTTTTTATTGTGTGTCCATGAAAACAAAGTCAGGCCTTTGGTTATCACCCTCCCCACCCCCCACACAAAGTAACAACAACAGAAGGCACCCCCACAACAAAGTAACAACAAACAAAAGGCATGCATGACAACATCATCAACACAACAACAACAACAACAACAACTATGTTCTCCTCTAAAGGAGTAAGGTCTTGCCCTCTTGGGCCCTAAGGGTTAGAGGCAAGCAGTGCTAGGAGGCTCAGGGGAAGGTACACCCAGGCCCACCTGGCCATGGAAGGCCTAAGTGTGCTGCTTCCCTGGCAGGATGAAGTGTGTGTTGAGGGGAGCACTTCCCTGGGCTAGGCCCGGCACCCCCAAGCGAGAACACACAGAAAAGCCCCCACCCCCCCACCCCCAGAAAACACTGCTAAGGCAGTCAGTCAGGATATCTGAGGGGAACTGGCTCTGAAGCCAATCCCCTCAGGGATCCATCCAAAAGGGGTTGCCTTCCTCAGCCTGCATGTTATAGTAAACAAAGAGCAGGAAGGCTGCAAAGACCAGGAAAAGCAACAGCTGGCCCCACAGAGGGACCTGGCGATCCTGCCCAAGACCAGCCACAGGAGCCTGCTTTTCTGGCCGGATGGCACGTCGGGTGAGCCATGAAGAGGAAGAGGAAGATGAGGATACAGGAGGGGTGGAGGATGTGGGATAATAGGACAAGCCCAGGGAGCTCCTGGAGACATTGGAAATGGGGCGGTAGTGTGAGATGCTCTGGTAGGCACTGTCCCGGCCATACACGGGGCGTTCCCTGAAGCAAAAGAAGGGAGCAGGTGGTCAGGACCGCCTGGGTATAGAACCTGTCCTGCCCATCCTAGACCTCCCACTACTCACCTATCCTTGCCCTCCTCTTCCGAAAGAGAGAACATGTCATCGCGCACCTGCAGAAGAGAGCTGGGGTTAGGGAACTGGCCAGCAGGAGCAGCACGGCCCTCTCATATCCCTGAGGACAAATGTGTCTGGCCAGCCTACTCTGATCATAGTCAAAGCCAAGAGTCCTGTCCCCTCCAGAAGCATTCAGGGTTCCTGGACTTTTTCCTTTGGGACCTTAACCATTTAACAACTGTGCAAGCACCCTCTTCCTTCTTTCCCAGGACTGTCAAAATCAAAATTTCAGACCATAGTATGGGAACTGCCTTGTGTGCTACAATCAACCTCCTGTGCTCTAACAAAGTAACTTTCTTTCTTTCTTTCTTTTGCAGTGCTGGATCACTGAGCTTTACACCTAAACCCTAATCAAACAGTTTTTTGTTTTTTGGGGGGTTCTTTTGTCCATTGTGGGGTTTGAACTCTGGGCCTGGGCCTGAGCTCTTATCAGCTCAAGGCTAGTGTGCTACCACTTGAGTCACAGCACCACTTCCAGCTTTCTGAGTGGTTTATTGGAGATAAGAGTCTCAGGGACTTTTCAGCCTGGGCTGGTTTTGAACCCTGATCCTCAGATCTCAGCCTCCTGAGTAGCTAGAATTACAGGTGTGATGACCCCAAAGTAGGTCTTTGACCAAACAGGGTACATATGCGTACCCTAATGCTCCCTGGAGGCCTAGGAGCCACCATCTGCAACCAGCAGCTTCCTGGATTTACACAAAGCAGGTATGATCCCCTTGGGTTGCACCCAAGGTTTTCCTGACAGACAAGCTCACCTGGTGGTGTAAGGTGTCAGTATCAGAGAGTGAAGTGGTGGGGCGGAAGCCCTTGGACATGCCCACAGATTCAGGTTCTCCATAAGTCTTGGTGGTCAAATAACTCTCCTCGTAGTAGTCATCATTATAACCTTGGAAAGAGGGCTCATATGGGTTAGTGGTGTCCCCCACCTCGTGCAAACCCTATTTAGGGACCTGTGCCAGTTTTTCCCGTCTAACACTCCTTGGTTTCAGGTTCTCCCTGTGCCAGGATTCCTGGTGGATTGGGGACAACGGTGCCCACCCCACCCGTGCCTTACCCTTGCTCTGGTACAGTAAGGCGTCCTCTTTCTTGGGTAGATCATACATATCCGAGTCTTTGGACGCTGAATCAGAGTCTGAATTGAAAGATTGAAACGGGACAGGGCCATTTGCCCCTCCAGGTTTCCTTCCCTTCTCACGAATGCCCACCTTGGGTAGTGCCCCTGCCACACCCTCGAGACCCCATCCTCCCAGTTGTCCGAGCCCCATCTCCACCAGTGGCCAGGAGGAGCTGTGGTGCGGAGGTCTCACCCGAGAACCGATAGGAGAATGAAGATGAGTTGGGTGGTGAGAGCCTCCGCCTCTGGGTCTCGTACTCGAAGATTTTCTTTTCGTAAAGCTTACGAGTAGAACCTGGCCAGACACAGGGCGATCAGGGAGCAGGACACGAAGAGAGCACGGGGAAACAAGGGTAGGGAACCCGGGAGGAGGGGGCGGAGCGCGGGAAGCGGGTCTGGGGTGGGGGGGAAAGACCCTGCGCGGCGGCGGCGGCGGCGGCGGCGGCGGCGGCTTCCGCTTACCCACGACAGGCCCGTGCGGGATGTTGTACTGGCGCAGCACTGCTGCCAGCTCAGAGTCCGACAGAACCGCGTAGTCGTCCATGGCAGGCGCGGCAGGCACTGGGAGATAAGTGGTGAAGGCCTGGAGATGGCCCGGGCCTGATGACAAGGGCCCAAGCAACCACGGCTTGCAAGCGCGGCAGGGGCAGCACCTCGGAATCAGGAACGCCTGCGTCACCCCTGCGTCATATTTACCTCACGGCCACGGGCTCCGGAGGCTGCGCGCGCTGCGCGGGGTGGAGCCAAATCCTGGGACCAGCCGGTATAGACCGGTCTGGCCGTGAAGAGCAGTGGGGCCCAGCGCGGGGCTGTGGAGCGGTTGCTAGCGAGCCCAAACGTCCCAATCGTGCAGGATTGGCTGGAAGCGGAAAAGAGGCGGGGCCTGCAGGGAAGCCGAGGCAGTGCGGACCCACCTAGTAGACACAACTGGGGGCAGGGGAGGGGCAGGGGGGGCGGGCGCAGAGTGAGAGATGAGACGTCACACGCGGCTGAGATGGGGCTTAGACGTGCGAGAGGGGCCGAACAAGCACGATCTGAACGGGCAAAAACCAGCCAGCAGTTGGCAGCTGGCGGGCTTTCAGACGGGGTGGTTCACAACCGTGCGTTATTTAGGGTTCTCAGCCTCCCTCTGGTCAGCAGCCGTGGGAAAGGCCCAACACAGACTAACGCGGCCCCCCCGCAGACCCTGCCCCACCACAGCCAGTTCTCAAAGTCCCAGCCCACACACCTGTGCCCCGGGGTTCCCACCGCCTCCCCTGCTACTACACCCGGGATGAAATGGGGCACTGGGCCAAGAGGCCTTCAAAGGGCCCCGGGTGTGCCAATGGGCACAGGCTATGGACACTCAGTACGTGCAGATGACGGGTGTTTATCCACTTGAGCCAGGAGGGGGCTTTAGGGAGACTTCTCCTGGCAGAATAGCCGCTAAGTCCAGAGTGACATACGACATAGCCAGGCAAGTGGGGGAGAGGAAACCATGAGGGTCTGCACGCTGTGGCTTAAAGTTGATGAAGGCTTTGATCAGAAAAGGACTGTTGTGAGAAGATGGTGACAGTCATTCTAAACAAAGTCACCTGATGGGACTTAGGGCCAATTAAAATGCCCTTTATTGCACAGGCCCAGAGCTGGGGTGGGGGGTGGATCATGAAGAGTACCAAGGATGTCTGGTCTCTTGTGACAGGGCAAGAAGAAGAAAGAGCTTTAGTCAGGTCCAGTCTGACATAACCAGGATTCAGGGTCACAGGCCAATTCTCCATGGGGATTTAAAGAGGTAGACACTTGTGCAATAGTGAGGAGATGGATCCCTGGTTCTTGTTGTTGGTATTTGGTGTCAGTACTGGGGCTTGAATTGAACTTAGAGCCTGGCATTCTTGCTTAGATTTTTCACTCAAGGCTGGCACACTACCACTTTAACCACTGTTCCACTTCTGGCTTTTTACTTGTTAATTGGTAAGGTGAGTCCCTCATATTTGTCTGCCTGGGATGACTTTGAACTGTTAGCTTTCTAAGTAGCTATGATTACAGGCTTAAGCCACTGGCGCCTGGCTTGGAGTTCTGTTTTGACCATATACATCTAGAGACAGAAATGTCTCTAGAAATTTAAGAGGATGCTTGTGGGTTACTGAAGACACTTTGCATGGTAGTTAGAGGCAGAAAGCCTTGGAAGGAATTCACTCCTTTTCTCTCAGAACTGCTGTGCTTGGGGGGGGGGGAGGGGGAAGTGTGTACTTGGGTCCATTCAGCAGCTGCCTCATGGAGTTTTTTAGTTTTGGCAAAATCAGATTCCCCAGCACCTCTCCAAGCCTTCTTCTGCAGTGCTGGCCTCTGTCCCGGAGGACTGTGTGTACAGAGCTCTTGCCCAGCCCTCCCCCATATCGCCCTCCCCACACAGATCCAAGCTGTTTCCTTATGAGGTCAAGGAATTCTAGGTTTGCTTTCTCCCTAAGGAACACTCTCGCACCTGCCTCAGTACTGTGCCTTTTATTACCCACCTCCCCACCCCCACCCCCGTCTCAGTGTTGCCTCTCTATAGGATATCACTACATAGGGCACCAGGAAACTAAACTGTGATACTCTCCCATGCCCACCCCATAGGTACCTGTGTAGCTCTGTTCTAGACCACTAGGAGCCAAGCAAATCTTTGAGAAGCAGAGTTGAAAGGCTTCTCCCCTTGTCAGTACCTGGTTCTCTGGGAGGTGACCTGATCCACCCACATCTCTTGGGCAGGGATAACCAGAGGAGCCTCATGGGTGTGTACAGTTCATTCGGAGGGTCTCTGGGGAGCCTTCTGGGAAGGACAGGCAGAGTGGACATTGTGAGTATCACTAGAAAACAGCCAATTTTAGGTCAAGAATAAAAAAAATGATTTTTTCCACCCTTTAAAGATGGAAAGTGACTTCTAAGAAAGATTGTATAACTTGCGATCACAGCATAACAGAATGTTGAATGAAAAATGTATATCAAAATATTTTGTCAACACAAGGAGAAAAAGGTTTTATTATGATCTTCACCAGGAAGGAAGAAGTTGAGGTGAACAACTTTTTAGAGTGTGTGTGTGTGTGTGTGTGTGTGTGTGTGTGTAAAGAGAGTTCGCATACAGCGGGGCTCATCATGTGACTCAGCTCACCTCTTCCAGGCTCCATCCATGTCACTCTGATGGCCATGCCCATGGGTAGCTGTGGATAGTGTTGGCCCTGAACCCAAGCGCAGCCATCTCATGGACCTCAATTCAGGGCTCTAGTCTAGCAAATGAAGATAACCACTGGTGTGAAATATTGTCAACAGAGCCTTCAAAAGCAACAGTAGGTGTAGAGAGCTTGGACAGTGGCTAGCACCTTGTTTTCAAGTTAAGTCAGAGTGCCTAATTCATTCGGCAAGTGTGACCAAACTCCTTGCCTTCCTAACTCCCTCTGTTCTTCCATTTATTTCTTCTTCTTTCCTCTTTTCCTCTCCCCTCCCATCCTTTCTTTCCCCCACCTCTCTGTGTATTACTATGTAGCCAAGACTACCTTCTATCTTGAGATCCCTTATTTCAGACTCTTGAGAACTGAGATTAGAAGTGTATGTTGCATCTCTTCTTCTTCCTCCTCCTCCTTCTCTTTCATATTCTGCTATTGACCTATGCCCCAAACCCTGTTGTTTGTACAGTGTTTTATTTTTTCAAGTAAGTCTAGCTACTACCTTTATCTGGGCTAGTTTCAAACTCTTGGCCCTCCTGGATCTTCCTACCATCCTAGTAGCTGGGATTAGGTATGTGTAGCACCATGCCTTGATTTCTTTCTCTTTTTTTACTGAAATAACATAGAATAGAGAACATAAGGGCTTGGACAAGATGTGGCTTAAGTGGTAAATTGCTTGCCTAGCAAACCAAAAGCCCTGAGTTCAAACCCCCAGTACCTCAAAAAATAAAAGTAAAAAGGAAGGAAGGAAGAAGGCAAAAGTAAATAGAAGCAAGCGTGCTGACACACATGTCCAATCTCAGCAGAGATAGCAGCAAGAGGCAGACAGGTTCAAGGTCAGCATGGACTACATAGAGAAATCCTGGTCAGTCTGGCCTTTATAGCAAGACCCTGATTCAACAAAACAAAAGAAAAACAGAATAGAAAATATCAGAGTACATTACAGGTAATAAGGGGAAATTTTCCTTTTGTCAAATGTTTGTTTCAGTGTGTGTGTGTGTGTGTGTGTGTGTGTATGTACTGGATGAAGATGTAGAATGTATGTTATATTGGTGATTGCATGAAAAATGTTAAAATGGTGGTGTTTTGTGTGGCCTCGCCCTGCGACATGACATTTGTGCTGAATCTGAAGCTACCAGGAAATGGGCATGTTCTAGAAGAGGAAGAGAACCTGACAGTGCCAGGGCGTGGCTCTGTCCACCAGATTCATGGGCCCCAGGCTTTTTGGATGCGCCCCACTGCACAGTGTCAGGTTTGTAACTGAACCTAATTGCTGAGAATCCAGTACATTCCAGCTCACTGTTCCCAGGCTAGGCCTTTCAGTTCGCTGGGGCTAAATCCGTGTATCCAGATTAATTCGCTGGAGCTTTGCCCATGACAGGCACCCAACGAACACCTGCAAGGGCCCCCATGCCTCTCACTCCAGGGGACAGGATCTGACTTGTGTGGCCAGCTCAGGCTTGGGCAACGACTCAGGCTGCGGTGACTGTGGGTGTGTCTCTGGAAGAGGTGGCTTTGGATCTGGGCCTTTCCAGCTGGGGAATGCTTGGCTCCCTTAGACCTAGCCATAGTCGTTGAGATTGGGCCTAGATGTGGGTTCGGTGGAACCCGTGCTGAAGGTGATCACCCCTCCCTAGGGGCCTGGCGGCCCTTGCTGAGCGGTGAGCTCATCCCGGGGTGGGGTGGGGGGCCGGCGTCGCCAGGCAGCCCTGGGCACTGGAGCTCATGGTGCGCCCCCGCACCCCACCCCCCGCCCCCGGTTCCTGGGCGATTTTACCAATTAAGGCTTTCTCGCCGGGCCGGGCCGGGCCGGGCGCGGGGTGGGCGTGGGCGGGGATGCGGCCAACAAGAAGGCGGGCGGCAGCGGCCCATTCGCGTGGAGGCGCGCGGCGTAGCAGAGGCCAGCGGAGCCCTAAGGCGTTGGGCGCCGGCGCGGGCGCGGAGGAGAGCTGGGCGCCACCCCGCGGTTGCCTGCCGCCCTCTGGGACAGCAGGTGAGGGATATGAGGGGGCCAGTTCCGCTCCTGATGGTCGCAGCTCTTGCGAACCAGAGACAGAGGTGGTGTGGGCGGGCGGAGAGGCTGCAGGATGCAGGCGCCAACGGAGCACGTCCAGGTCCAGGCCAAGGATAGCTCGGGTGTGGGGGCTCAGGTCCCAGGCATCTAGGAGTGAGTGAGTGTCTACTGTGTGCATCCAAGAGTCTGGAAGCCCCGAGCTGTGGGATCCCTGAGAGAGAAGGTGTCTGAGCTTTTGGCATGAGATGAGGGCAGGCAGGAGACAGGTAGACGTGTGGGTACCCATGGACCGCATGCATATTTGGGGAAGAAGGGCATGAGATGAGGGTGAGGGGTCACTGGGGAGCTGGAAGGACACATTGCATTCAGGACAAAGACAGACAGGAGCAGGCTGTGGGCCTTTTTCTGGAACCAGCTGCTTTGGGCGAATGGGGCTGATTCTAAGGATGTTGTACTCCTGGGAGCCTATAGCAGGGATGTGGTAAACTAGATTTCCGTGCTGGGCTCTGTCCCGTGTGCTGGGCTCTGTCCCGTATCCCAGGTTGGCTCTTAGTGAGAAAATCACTGGCAGCTGGTATGTAAGCACCAACATTCTCAGATCCCTATGCCACCCAAGGCCAGGAAAAGTGGGTGAAATCCATCAGCAGGTCTATTTGCATAAGCTGTATACTGCTTTGTCAAGGTAGATGCTCCCAAAATCAGTGTCTTTACCAGTCCCACCTGGATTTCCTTTACCAGCCTAGGTCTCACTTGCTAAGCTGCTTCCTTCCCTCCTGGCGCCCCCTGGCTACACGGGTCTAGAAAGTGCTCTAGGGATCACAGCTGAATGGCTCCTGAACTTAGCACTATAGTTCCCAGTGGGAGGACCTAGCCTGGGGTCTGAGTGTGGGGGTGTGTAGAGGTGGGCGGAGTATGTCTAACATCCAAGAATCTACTCCAAATAAGGGAAAATATGAAAGAGCTGTATTTTGGTTTCCTGAGGCTGCCCCATCTGGGGGCTTTGGGATGGGGCGACATCTGGTGGTGGTACTATGTCCTCTTAGGGACAAAGCCCCTCTTACTCTTTCATTCCTTCTTTTTCCTAGCTAGCCAAATCCTAGGGCTGAAAGCTAAGACAACCAAGTTTTGTCCTGTCTGCTGAAGCTGACTTCTGGTCAGTTCCTCTGATTCAGTTTCCTTGTTCTCTGAAAATTAAGAAATGAATTCAGATAACCCAGTGGGATGGCACCTAGTGGAGAATCAATTCCTGATGAAATTTCATTCCTAGGAACTTGCATTCTAATGGGGGGGGGAGGGAGACTAGTAGGACAACTGTAAGCCTGTGTTGAATGGCACCTGGCAGGCTGGGACCCCTTCATAACTCTCACCCTGGTGCATTTGATGCAGGAGTGTATGAAAGTAGTCAGGACAGGCAGGAGAATGTAGCAGGTCGATCTCAGTACTAGAAAATGCCATTTGGCACCTTACTAAGCACCATTGGTGGGGGAATCATTGAGGTTCTAGGCATCTGTGAAAGTGAACATGCTGAGAGGAAGAGGGGAGCCCGGTGCGATCACAGCCCCAATACCCGCAATGCACACACCAAACCATGGGAGAGCCAACCATATTTGGGCATGACGCGCCAGCCAACCCAGGACCCTTTTTCCCCTTGGCATTTAGAATATCAATTATTACTCAAATTGAGCAGTAGAAACAGAGACCTGTTTTTCTGAAGAAAAAAGAGATGGAGATGGAGAAAGGAAAAGGCAAAGTACAGAGGGCTAGGAGAGGAGTAATTCTACCCTGGGAAGAAGCCATAAGCAGTCTGACTTTTCTTGAGTATCCCCTATAGTTTCCTTGTTCCTGGGTCTTTGCTAGTCTCTGACTCAGCATAGCAGCTTTTACATCATCATCTCCAGAATTCCATACCAGAAAATTAAACGTTCAGAAAACAGCTTCACACTCTTCTCAGAACACAGTTCTGGCTCTTAAGCAAACCACAGCCACCTGTGCTGCACACTCCCACTCTGTCTCCTGGTCCTGTCCTTGAGCCTGGCCACATCCACCACTGAACTTCAAATTGAGCTCAGTCCTTTTGGACTACCTGAGCAGGCCCTTCTGGGGCTAAAAATTTATCTATCCTGTGTCACTTTGGACTCAGAGGCTATTCTGTCAGGAGAAGCCCACTTTTAAGTCCCCTCAGGGTTCTAAGTGGACAGAATGGTGGGTTAGTTGCGCAAGCGTGCTTTGGCTGCACGCACTCAGTTGATGTCTATGGCCCGTGTCCATTGGCACACCCAGGCCCTTTTGAAGGCTGCTTGGTCCTGGAGTGCTGGCGGCCTCTTGGTCCAGTGCCCCATTTCCTCCCGAGTGTAGTGGGGGGGGGGAGGCGGTGGGAAACCCCGGCGTGCAGGTGTGTGGGCTAGGACTGTTAGAACTGGCTGGCCGTGTGGGGCGGGGTCAGCAGGGGACCGCGTTAAGTTCGGTGTGTAGGTGCGCTTAGCGCTGGCGCTCTCGATCGACTCGCTTATTGTTGGGCTCTTCCCACTGCTGCTGACCAGAGGGAGGCCGAGGACCCTAAGCCCGAAACTGGCGGGGGAGGGGGAAAGAGGGGGCGATGATGACGAGGGGTGGTGGTGTTGAGATTGGGGCGGAGCCCCAGTGATTCACTGACCCCCCCCCATCCGCCCCAATCAGTGGGGATGCAGAGTCCCTTGTAAGGGTGTGCCGGTTGCAGTCCAGAGATCCCGAGCCAAACAATGCTCAGCGTTTCTTCGCTCTGGGTGTATTTCCTCTAGCGCTGGTACCGAGGTTGTGGAATTAGGAAGCCTCAGTGTTCTCTTCGGGGCCCAAAGACCCTCCCTAAAGCCCTGGAGTTGGGTGGTACCCGCGAGAGGCAGGGACCTTTGTGGGGGCATTCCAACGGGCGGGGCAAAGCGGCGCGGGTGCGGCCCCGAAGCTCCGCCCTTGCGTCCCGCCCTGACGAAGCTCTGCCTTTGGCTCCGCCCTCTACCCGCATTTAAAGGGCTCGCTCTCTCCACAGCACAACCTCTGTTGTTCTCGGCTTCGACTCTCAACACGCCGAAGTGCCTGCGGCTTTAATTAAAGGGCCGTCCCCTTGCCGAAGCTGCAGCACCGCCCCCGTGGCTCCTCACGCCTCAAAATGAGTAGCTCCCACTCTCGCTCTGGCCAGAGCACGGCAGGCGCGGCTCCGGGAGGCGGTGCGGAGACGCGGGACGCCGAGATGCCCGCTACCGAGAAGGACCTGGCGGAGGATGCACCATGGAAGAAGATCCAGCAGAATACGTTCACGCGCTGGTGCAACGAGCACCTCAAGTGCGTGAGCAAGCGCATCGCCAATCTGCAGACGGACCTGAGCGACGGGCTGCGGCTCATCGCCCTGCTGGAGGTACTCAGCCAGAAGAAGATGCACCGAAAACACAACCAGCGACCCACCTTCCGCCAGATGCAGCTCGAAAACGTATCGGTGGCACTTGAGTTCCTGGACCGCGAGAGCATCAAGCTCGTCTCCATCGGTGAGGGCGCGGGCCGCTCTGGGGCAGGGGCTTGGGCGGGGGCCCCCATCCCTTTCCGGGCCCCCCGATACCTTTTTCCGGGCCGCGGCGCAGCCATTGATGTCCCTGGGGCCCCTCGGCCGGTCTCGCTCAGTGCAGTGCTCGAGAACAAAGGCGCGCGGGCTGGCCTGCGGAGCGTGCGAACCGCTACGCGACCCCGCCCGCAGCGGCACGCTGGCCAGCGCCCAGGCTGAGCTCACATCCTCCGCAGGCCGCGCCCCCACCACTATACCCATCGTGGGACCGCGCCTGGTGAGGCGAGTACTGACCGGGCAGCTGGCACTGAGTGCCTCACCCTATCCTGGAGGAAGAGGAGGCCATCGGCCCTTAAGAAAGGGCCCTGTGGCCTTCAGGTGCCCTCTGGTTCTAAGTTGGGGGTTTGAACTTGTGGATCCCATTGTCTAGGGACTCTTTCTGCTTCTGTTTTCAAAACACCCTCCCCATGGGAGAGAGTTCACATGCCTGATTTAGATTCCCCGATCGGGGTGAGAGGGGTGAGCCTGAGCACTAGAGAGAAGCAAAACTGCACCCAAAGCAGATTAGGCATGGTTGAGTGGAACAGATCTGTCTGGTAGTCTGCATGAACACCAACTTTGCCATTCACCTCGGGCAAACTTGCTTCCTTGGTTCTCTGCATCTAGGATGCCGGAGTTGGTTGAAAGTTACTCAGGGCTCACTGCCAGCCCAGTGTCCTTGCCACTTGGACTGGAGAGGCTGGCATTGGCATGCTCTACTGCAGCATCCCAGGCCTCTCTCAGTAGGTACTGCTCCAGAACAGGTACCAGAACTGGTGACTTGGGGAATGTGGAACAAGAGGAGTAGCAGAGGGAGTGTAGGGGCCCAAGAAAGTGAGAAAACTCTGGTTTCCCTTGCCACTCTGGAGCTCTGAATTCTTTTGGAATGCTAGTGGAGGCCCACCCCCCAGCCTCAAGAAGGTCTAGCCAAGCTGAGTCATTTCTGAGTCTGGGGGGGGGTTACCGGATGTGGGGAGGCCAGCCACACCCCAGCTCTTTGGGGGGGGTCTCCTCCCTCCTTCTTTCTCCCCTCCTTCTTGTGAGCTGGCTGGAGCAGGCCTAGTTCCCAGAGCTTTGCCATATAAGGCAAAAAAATGTTGGAAAGCAGCAGTGATTAGGGGAGGGAAGGGGGCTGGCTGGCCCAGGGGCTGGGGAAAGGGGGTGGGATGGGGCGGGGCCATCTAACCAGGCAGTCTCCCAGCCCTAGGTCCTGGTCCTCCCCTTCCTCTTGGGAGGGGGATGGTGCTGCCATTGGCCTGCCTGATATGGGCCAGGGGGAGGGCCCTGCCTTAATTTTCCTGGTCTGGTGGGCCTGGCCTTACGCCCCCCCTACAAACCCCTTGGAGGTCACTGGAGACCTCCGAGGGCACTTGTGTTACACCCAGGTCTTGGGAATGGGAACCTGGTGAGAATCCCTTCCTTATCTTGGGTCCCTGCTCTTCTCAAGCCTCCCTTCCCCATCCTCACACTATTTGAGGGCAGTGGAAAGCAACCCCGAAAGGCCAGAATCAACCTGTTGAGGGACAGCGGTCACTCTGCTTAGTAGAGAGGCTCAGCTAGTCCTCCTAGCTGAGGTGCTGCCTTTGGGTTGGGAGGCCACCTGCCATGGACGGCCCTTTCAAGGGTATCTGTCTTTGTCCTCAGGCCTCCTTCTGCAGTTGACTCACTAGACAAATATTCCCTGATTACAGGGAAGGCCAGTAGGGTTTCCAAAGATGAACTCTTAAAACCTCAGCCCACCCTGAGGCACCCACTCCTGAGACCCAGAGGTGGCCTTGGGTGGGGCTCCAGAGGAGTTGCCATGGTGATGGGTATTCAGGGTGCCCGCCCTAACCACTTCCCCTGTGGTAAGCCTTCTGCTTGCCTGCAGCCTACAGCCCGTTAGGTGGCAAATCGCGAGGGTGGGGGGTGGCAGCTGAACAGGTTCTGCTGAAGCAGCAGGATAGGGGGACCCCACCCAAAGCATCTGCCACTGAGTTGCCAAGTGGGCCATAGGCACCAGACCTAGCCTCATTCAGCCCCACCCTATTCTTCCTCCCCAGCAAAGTCGGGGCGGCCCACAGTGTCTGCTGCTCTGTCACTCCTGCAGTTCCCTACAGGCCCCAGTGAGTCAGGAACATGCAGTCCAACCATTTGTTCCTTTGGGACTTGGCTCCCCCTGAGCCAGCCCTATGGCCTCCTGACTCCTAGCTTGGCTTGGGAGGACAGGGAAGTGGGGAGGTCCGGGGTTGCACACCCCTTCACCCAAGGGTCCTTGCCCAATGCTTTTACTTCCCCTGCCTTATACCCCCATCCACCCGCCCTGGAGTGGTAATTGTATTTCCCAACAACACTTTGCCAACCTGGCCTTCCTCTTCCTCAGCCCCAACCCAGCTTGAGGTCAGGAACTCTGTTTTGAAGGCCAGATGGGGCTGTGTTCCTTCTGGTCCGCAGAGATCCTGGGTACTTCTCTGCCTCAACAGAAGCAAAGCAGGGGCTGGGAAGGTGGCTCAGTGGTAGAGCGCTTGCCTTGCATGCATGAGGCCCTGGGTTCGATTCTCAGCACCACATAAGCAAAAAGAAAAAAAGCCAGAAGTGGCGCTGTGGCTCAAGTGGTAGAGCCTTGAGCTGAAGAGCTGAGGGACAGCGCCCAGGCCCAGAGTTCAGGCCCCATGACCGGACCCAAAAAAAAAAAAAAAAAAACAGGAGCAAAGCAGTTATCCTAGTCACTCTCCAGGGCTGCCCTCGAGGGCCTTCCCTGGCTCTTTCTGCAGGCTGGATTGGCGATCTGCCCTTCCTCTGGGTCCTGGGACTGCTAGCTGTTCCTCCCCTTAGTGCATTGTATCATCTTTTATCTTATACTCTCTTGAGTGTCCATCTGCGAACACCCCTTGTGGCCCCACAAAGACCTTGGGAATAGAGTGATCCACATTTCCCCTCCCCTTGCTGAGCGGGGGGCCTCTTCCTCCTATCTGCTGCCAAACTTTGGCCCAGGAGTGGCCTGACTCCCTATCTTGGGGCACCCTCCCCCAAGGCTATGGGAGGATCTGTGCATGCCCAGTACTTCCACTCCTTTGCCCCACAGACAGCAAGGCCATTGTGGATGGAAACCTGAAGCTGATCTTGGGCCTCATCTGGACCCTGATCCTGCACTACTCTATCTCCATGCCCATGTGGGATGAGGAAGAGGATGAGGAAGCCAAAAAGCAGACACCCAAGCAGAGGCTTCTGGGCTGGATCCAAAACAAGTTGCCACAGTTGCCTATCACCAACTTCAGTCGAGATTGGCAGAGTGGCCGAGCTCTGGGTGCCCTTGTGGATAGCTGTGCCCCAGGTAAGGGCAAATGGAAGTGAAGGCCATTCTGTTGGCCCTGGGATGTGGTTCTGTAGCCCTCAGGCTCATGGCACGGACTTCCTTATTTCACAGGCCTGTGTCCTGACTGGGACTCCTGGGATGCCAGCAAGCCTGTAAACAATGCGCGGGAAGCTATGCAGCAGGCTGATGACTGGCTGGGCATCCCTCAGGTACGTCCCCTGAAATGCTCTGCCTGAGGCAGGTGGGCGGGGGAGGGTGTCATGTTCACAGTAGACAAAGTCCTAATGGCTCCTGTTTTCTCCCCATGACAGGTGATCACCCCTGAGGAGATTGTGGACCCCAACGTGGATGAACATTCAGTTATGACCTACCTGTCCCAGTTCCCTAAGGCCAAGCTGAAACCAGGGGCTCCCCTGAGGCCCAAACTGAACCCAAAGAAAGCCCGAGCCTATGGGCCAGGTGAGATAGCCTGCACTAGGGAGACTCCTGGCCATACAGTGATATCCTCCCCATGGGACTGTGCCCTCTCTGAACTTGAAGCCCCAAGGGAGTCTCTGGCCACGCGGCAGTTACATGATCAGATAATTCTTCAAAGGTCAGGCAGATGAGAATGGATCGCTGTTGATCAGAACTGTTCCCTTGAGGCTGGGAAGGTGGCTCAGTGGTAGAGTGCTTGCCTTGCATGCCTGAGGCCCTGGGTTCGATTCCTCAGCACCACATAAGCAAAAAGAAAAAAGCCGGAAGTGGCGCTGTGGCTCAAGTGGTAGAGCGCTCGCCTTGAGCTGAACAGCTGAGGGACAGCGCCCCGGCCCAGAGATCAGGCCCCATGACCAATACACACACACAGAACTATTCCCTTAACAACAGAGTGCTAGTACACGCCTCAGAGGAGGAGAAGCCAGTGAGATGCTTTTTTATAATGGGAGACAAACTGGTCAAGGGATCACAGGACCCAAGCCTTAGGCAGGGCTTAGGTTCATCATACCAGTGGAGCAAACCAGCGTGCTCCAGAAAACAGGCACAGTTCTGTCTTGGTGGCAAGAATTGACCTAGGTGAGTCCCTAGGCCAGTCTCATACTTGGATATATGCTAAATGAACTTGCCAAGATGCAAACGTGCCTGCTTTGGAGGACTGCCAAGGAGGGATAGGGACTCTAATGCTGTGTCCCCCACTCTTCCCGTCTCACTGTCTGGAGACCAGGAAGTAGACAGATGAGGCTGTGGCCCTAGCACTAGGCCCATCACTTTCTTCCCTTCCCCTGATAGGCATAGAGCCCACAGGCAATATGGTGAAGAAGCGAGCAGAGTTCACTGTGGAGACTCGAAGTGCCGGCCAGGGAGAGGTGCTGGTGTACGTGGAAGACCCAGCCGGACACCAAGAAGAGGTAGGATGATGCGAGTATACTAGGGCAGGACCCTGCCGTGTCCCCTTAGGGAGTGGCTGCTCTTACCAAATGCTACCTCCCCACTGCAGGCAAAGGTGACTGCCAATAATGACAAGAATCGCACCTTCTCTGTCTGGTATATCCCCAAAGTGACGGGGACTCATAAGGTGAGCCCTGAGCGGGCAGAGGCAGGTGGCCATGGGCGGTGGCGGGTAGAGGGCCCCCTCACCGCCCTCACGGCCTGCTTTTCCTGTGAACAGGTGACTGTGCTCTTTGCCGGCCAGCATATTGCCAAGAGTCCCTTTGAGGTGTATGTGGACAAGTCACAGGGTGATGCCAGCAAAGTGACGGCCCAAGGCCCTGGCCTGGAGCCTAGTGGCAACATTGCTAACAAGACCACCTACTTTGAGATCTTCACCGCAGGTGAGGAAAGGACTGCCAGGGCCCACCTGGCCTGGGGGAAGAGCTGTCCTGGTATAGTCCAGAAGCTGAGCCTGTGCCTTACCACAGGAGCTGGCACGGGCGAGGTGGAGGTGGTCATCCAGGACCCTACAGGACAGAAGGGCACAGTGGAGCCTCAACTGGAGGCCCGAGGAGACAGCACCTACCGCTGCAGTTACCAGCCCACAAAGGAGGGTGTCCACACGGTGCATGTCACCTTCGCTGGTGTGCCCATCCCTCGCAGCCCTTACACTGTCACTATTGGCCAAGGTAGGCCTGGCCCTGGGTATGCCCCAACTGTGGTACTGGGGCCCTGACTTCCTGTGGGAGGGGGAAGCCATTGGGGCCATCTAGCTCCAGTCCCCACCTGGGTGCCCCTGGACCCTGAGCTTCACTGTCTGGGCATGCACTGTCTTTCCTCCCCTCCTGGGACCCTTCTTCCTCCTCTTCCTCTCCATCTCTCCTCTCCATGCTTTACCTTCGGAAGAGCTGGCTCCAGCTGTCTAGAAACCTGCTGCTCTCTGCTCTGCCCACAGGGTCAACGGTACTTGGCTCCATCTTCCTCTTGGTGGGGAGGGATGGGTAGGGGCCTTGGGGCTGGCTTTGAGCAGGTGGGAAAAGGCCTGCTCTGTCCTGGCATGGGATACTGTCCTGGGGTCACAGCCCATTCCAGTTCTTTCTTGCATGTGCCTTACCAGCCTGCCAGGCAAAGCTCTTAAGGGACTTTTGAATCCCAACAGCTTGGTCCTGTGGGTGGCAGGCAAGGGGATAGCCAGCCCCAGGTCCTGGCAGCTCATCTGACCCTTCTGTCCGCAGCCTGTAACCCAGCTGCCTGTCGGGCTGTTGGCCGGGGCCTTCAGCCTAAAGGTGTGCGGGTTAAGGAGACGGCTGACTTCAAGGTATACACCAAGGGCGCTGGCAGCGGGGAGCTGAAGGTCACTGTAAAGGGTCCCAGTAAGTTGGGCTGGGGCTGGGGTGTGTGGTGACAGTCCTTGAGGGTCACTGCTGGCTAGACCTGAGTGGCTCCTGTCTTGGCAGAGGGTGAGGAACGTGTGAAACAGAAGGACCTAGGGGACGGCGTGTATGGCTTTGAGTATTACCCTACAGTCCCTGGCACATACACCGTCACCATCACATGGGGTGGCCAGAATATCGGACGCAGGTGAGACCTTCTGCCCTGCTGCCCACCCCCTCACCCGTGTCTGATGATGAGAGGCTGGCTGGCTCTTTCTGGGTGGCACAGAATGACCCCTCTGCAGGGCAGTGTCTCTTAATGCTTCCCTGTGTGCTCTCACATTTGCAGTCCCTTCGAGGTGAAAGTGGGCACGGAGTGTGGCAATCAGAAGGTGCGGGCCTGGGGCCCCGGACTGGAAGGAGGTGTTGTTGGCAAGTCAGCAGACTTCGTGGTAGAGGCCATTGGGGACGATGTGGGCACCTTGGGTGAGTCAGAAGCTTCGCTATGGGTACTTGGGGCAGAGGGTGGCAAGGGCAGCCCGCCTTGAGGCTCCAGGGCACCGATGTGACTGTTGGCTGTTGTCAGGCTTCTCGGTGGAAGGTCCATCGCAGGCCAAGATTGAATGTGATGATAAGGGCGATGGCTCCTGCGATGTGCGCTACTGGCCCCAGGAGGCCGGCGAGTACGCGGTCCACGTGCTGTGCAACAGCGAGGACATCCGCCTCAGCCCCTTCATGGCAGATATCCGCGACGCACCCCAGGACTTTCACCCAGACAAGGTAAAGGGCACACAGCACTGCCTTGAATCTGGGCCTCCGCCTTGTGCCCTGTCCTAGCAGCCTAGCCGTAGGCCACTAGCTCCAGCACCATGCTCTTCTGCCTGCCACTCTAGGCTCCTGCCTGATCTGACTGGGGTTTCGGAGACCTTGTCTTGGTCTCCTGAGATCTGGGTGGTCTCTTGCCAGGTAAAGGCACGTGGGCCTGGATTGGAGAAGACTGGCGTGGCTGTCAATAAACCTGCAGAGTTCACTGTGGACGCCAAGCATGCCGGAAAGGCCCCTCTCCGGGTCCAAGTCCAGGTGGGGTGCTTACCCATGTTGGGCAGGGCAGGCAGGCACCCAGACCTCGGCACTGACCAGCGGGTGCCTGCTTCTGCCTGCCTTACAGGACAACGAGGGCTGCCCTGTGGAGGCCTCGGTCAAGGACAACGGCAATGGCACTTACAGCTGCTCCTATATGCCCAGGAAACCAGTGAAACACACAGCTATGGTGTCCTGGGGCGGTGTCAGCATTCCTAATAGCCCTTTCCGGGTAAGCTAGTCCCCAAGCCTTGAGCCCATCGTCTCCTTAGCATTTCTGCTTTGTTTCTCTAGCAATTTTTAAAATATGTATTAAGTAGTCGTACAAAGCAGTTCCAATTCCTGTAGCCAGCTTATGAGTACAATGCTTCTTCATCAGTGTCACACCCTCCCGACATTCTCCTTCCTTCGCCACCCCATCCCAGCCTTCACGTTACGTGATTCAGTCTTTATATAGTGTACATAAGATGAGTGCATTTGCTCACCCTTCCTCCATTCCTGTGTCTACCCTCTCGTTGCTCTCCCACTCACCCTGAACACGTTTCAACTTCCCGATACTCTTTTTGTTGAACGCTTGATTATTTGTTCAAAAGAGTTACACAGTTTGACTCTTTCCCTAAGTATACTGTCCTTAAGTCATTTTGTGTGGTCTATAGCAGTCTTTTTTTTTCTTCCCCTTTCTGATACTGGGGCTTGAACTCTGGATCTGGACAGTGTCCCTGAGCTTTTGTGCTCAAGGCTAGCGTTCTACCACTGGAGCCACAGATCCACTTCTGGCTTTTTGTGGTTTTCCTTATCTTCTATAGCAGTTTTAATGAGAGAACGATTGCCTGCTACATGGTTCATGCATTTGAAGCACACAGCTCAGGGACTTTCATGTAGATGAAAGTCTTCTTTCTTTGTCTTCTTTGCCTAGTCCCGTGGATGGTTTTACTTTGGAGCTAGCTGAGTAGTCCTGCTTGGAACACTCGGGTACAGTGTTTCTGTGGACTTCGCTTTTCGTTTCTTTCTAGGAGTGGAGTTACAGCATTTTATGGTTGCTTTTGGAGGAACTTTGCCACATGGTTCCCAAGGCAGCACTACCATTTTGCCTGTCTACTAGCAGTAGCTAAGGGAGCTTCTGTCTCTGCAGGCTTGTCCCGGTTATTCCTTTGCGCTTGTTCCCATACCCTACAGGTGAATGTGGGAGCTGGCAGCCACCCAAACAAGGTCAAGGTGTATGGCCCAGGAGTGGCCAAGACAGGGCTCAAAGCCCACGAACCTACCTACTTCACTGTGGACTGTACGGAGGCCGGTCAGGGTAAGGACTGGCTCTGGGTGGAAGGACAGGTGTGTGTGGGAGGGTCTCCCCACAATGCCTGAGGATCTGTTGCTTTCTCGTAACTACAGGCGATGTCAGCATTGGTATCAAGTGTGCCCCGGGAGTGGTGGGTCCTACTGAGGCAGACATCGACTTCGACATAATCCGCAATGACAATGATACCTTCACAGTGAAATACACGCCCCGCGGGGCTGGCAGCTATACCATTATGGTCCTTTTTGCTGATCAGGTGGGGTTTACTACCTCTGGTCCCTAGACTGATGGGTGTTGGAGTATTGTGCTCAACCTATCTTCTGCCGCCCCCTACAGGCCACGCCTACCAGCCCCATCCGGGTGAAGGTAGACCCCTCTCATGATGCCAGCAAGGTAAAAGCTGATGGCCCTGGTCTCAGTCGTACAGGTAAGGATGAGTATCCTGTGGGAGGTTGGGAGGAAGCAAGGGGGGAAGACTTGAGAGCCACGTCCCCCTATCTCCCCAGGTGTTGAGCTCGGCAAGCCCACCCATTTCACTGTCAACGCCAAAGCTGCTGGCAAGGGAAAGCTGGATGTCCAGTTCTCAGGGCCGGCCAAAGGGGAGGCAGCGCGAGATGTGGACATCATTGACCATCATGATAACACCTACACAGTCAAGTACACACCTGTGCAGCAGGTAGCCCTCTTGACCCCTCCGCCACCGTTATTCAGTCTGTGCTTCCTCATATGGTGGGCTAGGTAGGCTGGCCCAAGGAGAGAAAAGTTGGGGAGCAAAGCTGGTTCTGTCTGAGTTCTCTTGCCCCTATGTCCCAAGGAGGATAACTAGAGGTGAAGAGAGACCAAGGGTCCTAATTGGTGACCGGTGCCTTTCTGCACGCATCTCAGGGCCCAGTTGGTGTCAACATCACTTATGGAGGGGATGCCATCCCCAAGAGCCCCTTCTCAGTAGGAGTGTCCCCGAGCCTGGACCTCAGCAAGATCAAGGTTTCTGGCCTGGGAGAAAGTAAGTTAATTGGCACTCATCATAGACACTGCCAAGACACCTCCCCCCTCAGCCAGAGCCTTGCCCCACGGGTGGTCTTAATTTACATGTCATGGTTGTCTTTTCTTTTCCCTTCCTTTTATCATCCCAACAGAAGTGGACGTTGGCAAAGACCAGGAGTTCACAGTCAAGTCAAAGGGGGCAGGTGGCCAAGGCAAAGTGGCCTCCAAGATTGTGGGTCCCTCAGGTGTCTCAGTACCTTGCAAGGTGGAGTCCGGCCTGGGGACTGACAATAGCGTGGTGCGCTTTGTGCCTCGCGAGGAAGGGCCCTATGAGGTGGAGGTGACCTATGATGGGGTGCCAGTGCCTGGCAGCCCCTTTCCTGTGGAAGCAGTACCTCCGACCAAACCTAGCAAGGTAATATAATCGAAGTTGGGAGGTCCTATGGGCGGAGGCCACTGTGCTGAGGGCCCAGAGGGTGTCCCTCTACTCCACCTTTGCCTTCCACTTTGGTCATCTTTGCCTTTATTGATGGATGACCAGCCGGTGGCAGCCTGGGCTTGTTCTAGTCTCTTTGAGGGGGGAAGAAAGTCAGGGAAAAAAGAGATCGATCTGGGGTTGGGCTGGAGGTAGCATAGCCTCAGCTCCTGATCTTCCTCTTCCCTCAGGTGAAAGCATTTGGGCCAGGACTGCAGGGGGGCAGTGCAGGCTCCCCTGCCCGCTTCACCATTGACACCAAAGGTGCTGGCACAGGTGGCCTAGGCCTGACTGTGGAAGGCCCCTGTGAGGCACAGCTCGAGTGTCTGGACAATGGAGATGGCACATGCTCTGTGTCTTATGTGCCCACTGAGCCCGGCGACTACAACATTAACATCCTCTTCGCTGACACCCACATTCCTGGCTCCCCATTCAAGGCCCATGTGGTTCCCTGCTTTGATCCATCCAAGGTCAAGTGCTCAGGCCCTGGGCTGGAGCGGGCCACCGCTGGTGAGGTGGGCCAGTTCCAGGTGGACTGCTCAAGTGCAGGCAGTGCAGAGTTGACGATCGAGATCTGCTCTGAGGCTGGGCTGCCGGCCGAAGTGTACATCCAGGACCATGGTGATGGCACCCACACCATCACCTATATTCCTCTCTGCCCTGGGGCCTACACTGTCACTATCAAGTATGGTGGCCAGCCTGTGCCCAACTTCCCCAGCAAGCTTCAGGTGGAGCCTGCTCTGGACACATCAGGCATCCAGTGCTATGGGCCTGGAATTGAGGGCCAAGGTAAGGAGTCCTGCTATGGGGGTCCGTGGGGATAGAGTGGAGAGCCTGGGTCCCCAGAGCCCCAGCCTCCTCACTGTCCCTCTTTCTAGGTGTCTTCCGAGAGGCCACCACTGAATTCAGTGTGGACGCTCGTGCTCTGACACAGACAGGAGGGCCGCACGTCAAGGCCCGTGTGGCCAACCCATCAGGAAACCTGACCGAGACGTACGTTCAGGACTGTGGAGACGGCACATACAAAGTGGAATACACGCCGTATGAGGAAGGTACGTGCCGGGGCTCCCTTGGGCCAGGTAGCGGGTGGGCAGGGCAGCGCAGCCTCCTCCTGACCTGCCCTGCCCTCCAGGGCTCCACTCTGTGAACGTGACCTATGATGGCAGCCCTGTGCCCAGCAGCCCCTTCCAGGTGCCTGTGGCAGAGGGCTGTGACCCCTCCCGAGTGCGTGTCCACGGGCCAGGCCTCCAAAGCGGCACCACCAACAAACCCAACAAGTTCACAGTGGAGACCAGGTGAATAAGCCACCTGGCCGGGGGCGGGGGGGGGGTATCATATTCTATTGTCAATGGGCCTGGGAACCCCAGGGAATAACAAGCTGTCCACTTGGACCAGGGGAGCTGGCACAGGGGGCCTGGGCCTGGCTGTAGAAGGCCCCTCGGAGGCCAAGATGTCCTGCATGGATAACAAGGATGGCAGCTGCTCGGTAGAGTACATCCCCTTCGAGGCTGGCACCTACAGCCTGAACGTGACATATGGGGGTCACCAAGTACCAGGTGAGGAGATGGTGGCCAGGGAAGGGCGAGGACGGCCTCTGCGTCCCTCCCCAGTCTTACATAGCCGCTGTCCTTCTGCCCCAACCCCCAGGTAGTCCTTTCAAGGTCCCTGTGCATGACGTGACAGATGCATCTAAAGTCAAGTGCTCTGGGCCTGGCCTGAGCCCGGGCATGGTTCGTGCCAATCTCCCTCAGTCCTTCCAGGTGGACACAAGCAAGGCTGGTGTGGCCCCACTGCAGGTCAAAGTACAAGGGCCCAAAGGTGAGCAGGAAGGTCAGGGGGGCCTAACATGGAGGTGGACGGGTGTCTAGGTAGTTGGCAGAAGAGCTTCAGGTGGCAGTAGAGCTGGGTGGAAACCCGAAGAAGGGAGAGTCGACAGGACTTGCCATTGAACAGATGTGGGAGGGTCTGCATCCAGATGGTCCTAGGCTGCAGGTGCTCGGGTCCTTCCTGCCGTTGGGAAGGACATGGTAAGGTGTAGGCCCGCCACACAGTGGGATGGGAGTAGGCCTGAGCTGTTGTTACTGGGGCCAGGCTTGGTGGAGCCAGTGGATGTGGTGGACAATGCAGATGGCACCCAGACCGTCAACTATGTGCCCAGTCGAGAAGGGCCCTACAGCATCTCAGTGCTATACGGGGAAGAAGAGGTACCCCGGAGGTAAGAAGCAAGCCCATTGCCTGTGGTGAGGGCAGGCCGGGTGCTTAAGAGCTGTCTGCCCATCACTCACAACACCCTGGCCCCAAAGCCCCTTTAAGGTCAAGGTGCTGCCCACACATGATGCCAGTAAGGTGAAGGCCAGCGGACCTGGACTCAACACTACTGGTGTGCCAGCTAGCCTGCCAGTGGAGTTCACCATTGATGCCAAGGATGCTGGGGAGGGGCTACTGGCCGTCCAGATTACGGTGAGCTTGCTGGCTTCCCATAGTGCACTGCAGCTCCAGGGGAGAGGAGGAAGGGGAGAGGGGGCCAGACCTTAGTGCCTGCAGTACGGAGCTGCAGGCAGGGCAAGCAAGCAGCGTCCTAGGGAGCTGCAGCTGGAGGACAGGGAGGGGCAGGCCTCTGCTTCCAGCTTCACAACCTAAGGATGGCGGTGAGCAGATCAAGCTTGTTACCTGAGCCTGCGGTGCCTCCGTTTCCTCGCCTTTAATCTCATGGGCCAGGAAATAAGGATACAACCCTGAGATCTTCCAGGCAAGCCCCTCTTCATACCAGGGCAGGCCCTGGGGCCAAAGTTGGGTGCCAAGCTTCCCTAGTCCTGCTTTTTTTCCTGTCAAATGCCGTATACTTCAGGGATTCCATTTTCAGATTCTGCTTATGGGAACATAAAGGACAGAGCCATATGCAGGCGGACATCGGGACCATGGTAGTTGAGGGGCCCAGAGGTTGTCCCTGGAGCAGTGGTGGACTTGGGCCAACCTTCTCCCCTGTGCTCTGCCCCACAGGACCCCGAAGGCAAGCCCAAGAAGACACACATCCAAGACAACCATGACGGCACATACACAGTGGCCTATGTGCCGGATGTGACAGGACGCTATACCATCCTCATCAAGTATGGTGGTGATGAGATCCCCTTCTCCCCATATCGTGTCCGGGCTGTGCCCACTGGGGATGCCAGCAAGTGCACTGTCACAGGTGAGCCAGCCTGCCAGCGGCCACCGTGGAGCTCGGCACGGGGCTTGGGTGTGCCTGTGTGCAAGGGCTCGCTGCTTGGGGCGGCGTGTGGGAGTGGGGGCCGCCCCCTTGAGTGACTCACCTGACCTTTCTCCTTGCTCTCTGCCCTCTCACCTCAGTGTCAATCGGAGGTCACGGGCTAGGTAAGCTGCTTGCTGGGGCCACTCCCAATGCCCCTCCTGCCCAGAGGGGCGGCTTCCTTTCCTCTTCATTGCTAATTCATTCCCAGAACGGTTCCAGCTGCAGCTCTAGGCAGGGACAGAGTGGGGGGCTGTGTGAGACAGGGCCGTGGGCTAGAGAGGGTTGCGGCCCAGGGAGGATTCTGGAGCTGAGCATGAATGCTCTGGCCCTTCCCCCTCTCTGGGCCTCCATTTCCCTCTCTGAGCACTTGGGTTGCAGCTGAGAGCTTTGGGGTGAAGTGTATCCTAAGAGGTACCCCACTGGGGACTTTGGGGTCTGGGGATCTTGGCACCCCAGGGAAGCACCCGGGGGACCAGCAGCAGGTGCTTCCTTTTCACAGGGGCTCCTGCATAGGCAGAGGGGACAAAGGGTCTCCTCTACTCAGTGGGAGTCTCGAGCCCTGGTCAGATCCACAGACTTCATCCCCACCTCCCAGGGGCCTCTGCGTCCCAGGCTGGGGGAGGTGCATGAGCGGGTGGGGCTGGCTGACGGTGCAGTAGTGCCAGTGCCAGTGACTGCTTGGGCCTCCAGCATGGCGGGGCGTGACCCAGCCTCAGAGCCCCAAAGTGCACTCTGTGACCCATCTCCCTCCTTCCCTCCCTCTCCCCAATTTCCCCCAGCAGTGACGTTATTCACACAGTCCCCAGCCAGACATAGGGACACCCCAGGGGTGGGGAGAAGAGGCTACAATTACTCAGGAGCCTCTGAAGGCCACAGGCCTGGCACTTGGACAGGTGGCCAAGAAGAGGGATAGAGATTAACTAGGGGGTTTGGGCAGGGCTACATTGCTTTATAGAGTAGGCCATGGGGTCTGAGATTCCAGGGTGGGGGGTGGGGGCGATGCAGGCTAGGTGGTAGGGGAGGCTGGGACTGGGAGCAGCCCAATTCCCAGGTGCTAGGGCATCAAGGAAAGGAGTGATTCAATGGTCTTCATTTCCCTGGCCACCGTGTGTGGAAGCAAAGCAAAGCAGGAAGACCAGGGGAGCGGCTTAAGTCACTTTCAGACAAGCCAGAAGCTTGTCTTGGGCCATGTCAATGGCTATAGAGCTGTAAGTGGGAGGACAATTGGAGGTGAACTCTGAAGAGGGCATGGCCAAAACCTGCTGATTGGCTGGGGCTGGGTCAGAAGTGGGGTGCCAGGGAGAACTGTCAGAAGAGGGCCCAAGCCCCCCAGCTAGCTAATGTTGGGTGGGTATGAGTGAAGCCTCACTGGGCATCAGGCAGCCAGGTCCAGAGTTGAGGGAGCTTCTTGGGCTGTGGAAGGTCAGCACAGAGCCTGGTGCAGTGTGAGCCCTCAGCTAATAGGGGGACTTGGCGGCAGGCTGGCCAGAGGGGCCCTTGAACTTGGTCCTCAATCAGCTGCTTTCCTGGCCTCACAGCCCACAGCCTTCAAGCCTCCACGGCTGAGCCCCAGGTCATAACGTCACTGTCCTTCCCCTTTCCTCGGGCACTCTGGGGCCCTGGAGGCTGCTCGAATGCTCTATCCTTGCAACCCAGTGATGGCTGTGGCTTGGCCCTCCTGTCCCCTGTCCCCTGGGTGCTGCCACTGCTCTGCCAAACCTGCTGCGCTACACTGCTCGGGTGCTAACCCTGCTGCCCGCCTGCTCCCCGCTCCCAGCTCTTGCCTGCGCTAGGCTGCCTCTCACCATGAGCCTCTGGTTGAGCGAGCATTCTCAGTTGTCAGGAAAGTCCAGTTTCACCCACCATCAGGCCTGGGGACTGGAGGTGGGGGTGGGCGGGGAGGCAAGTATCACAGCCCCCCCCCCACGCTGCGGCAGGGCTCCACCTCACTGCGTCCACACATAGCACTGCGGCCCAAGGCCAGGCCACAGGGGCGCCGGCAGCTGTGGGCCTAGCCAGGGCACTGATGTTTATCAGCATGGGCTGTGAGGTCAGCTGAGGCTGAGTTGGCAGCAAATGCTTATGTCGGGATAGGCCCTTCCTGTTCCTCCCCAGCACCTGGGTAACACCCATTAGGCCTCTGCCATGTAGTTCTTGAGATGCTCAGGAGAATCCTTCCTGCCTTCTGAGAAACCACTCGCCATTACAGCTTGGGGGGGGGGGATAAGGTGGGAGGGGGGATCTGGCTGTGCTTGGTGGTGGCATAAAGAGGCCTGGACGGGCAGGCTGATGGCTGCAGACTGAGTGCCAGGCTCACCTGCTGGCCCCCCATTTGGGGACCCGCCCTGCCCTCCCAGGTGCTGGCATCGGCCCTACCATCCAGATTGGGGAGGAGACAGTAATCACTGTGGACACAAAGGCAGCAGGCAAAGGCAAGGTGACCTGCACCGTGTGCACCCCCGATGGCTCAGAGGTAGATGTGGATGTGGTAGAGAACGAGGATGGCACCTTCGACATCTTCTACACAGCCCCTCAGCCGGGCAAATACGTCATCTGTGTGCGCTTTGGCGGCGAGCACGTGCCCAACAGCCCCTTCCAAGTGACAGTGAGGAGGGGCCAGGGATGGGTGGGCAAGGGGATCCAGAAAGACCCTGCTTTGTTCCTCCAGCCCCCTTTGAAAACTATCTCCAGCTCTCTTGCTTCACCCTGCAGGCTTTGGCTGGGGACCAGCCCGCCTCACAGACTCCATTGCGGCCTCAGCAACTGGCTCCACAGTATACCTATGCCCAGGGTGGCCAGCAGAATTGGGTAAGGCCTGGCCCACGCGCACATGGACACGTGAGGCTGACCTGGTGTCTGATGAGGCCCTTTCTTACATATGCACAGGGCTCCCAGGTTTTACTACAGCCCCTCACCTGATGTCTCTGTCTCCACTGCAGGGACCCGAGAGGCCCATGGTGGGTGTTAACGGGCTGGACGTGACCAGTCTGAGGCCCTTTGACCTTGTCATCCCCTTTACTATCAAGAAAGGAGAGATCACTGGTAAACGGGCTGGGCAGGAACTCAGAAACCAAGGAGGCCAGGGTGTACCAATGGTCTGTCCTCACCCCAGACCTACTGTCATGCAGGAGAGGTTCGGATGCCCTCAGGCAAAGTGGCCCAGCCCTCCATCACTGACAATAAGGATGGCACTGTGACAGTGCGCTACGCACCCAGCGAGGCCGGCCTGCATGAGATGGACATCCGCTATGACAACATGCACATCCCAGGTGGGCCCAAGGCCTCTACCTGTGTCACTCATGGGGTGGGAGGATCACATGAGGCCAGCATTCCATGTGGCCCCTGTTCCTCCCTCAGGAAGTCCCCTGCAGTTCTATGTGGATTACGTCAACTGTGGCCATGTCACTGCCTACGGCCCTGGCCTCACCCACGGAGTAGTCAACAAACCTGCTACCTTCACGGTCAACACCAAGGACGCAGGAGAGGGTGAGGGACATGGAAGTTTGATTCCTGAATGGGGCTCCTCACCCTGCTTCCTTACTTGACCTTTGCTAAGCCATTAGGTCTTCTCATCAGTACAGAGTCCAGCGGTGTGCGCCTGGACACAGTTCCCAATCCCACCTATGACCTTGCAGGGGGCTTGTCGCTGGCCATTGAGGGTCCATCCAAAGCGGAAATCAGCTGCACGGACAATCAGGATGGGACGTGCAGTGTGTCTTACCTCCCCGTGCTCCCCGGTGACTATAGCATCCTTGTCAAGTACAATGAGCAGCACATCCCAGGCAGCCCTTTCACTGCCAGGGTCACAGGTGAGCAGCCGCAGCAGCAGTGAGGGGTGGGCGTGGTCTGCTGTGGCTGGATTAACAGTGATGGATGGGATGGCCTGCTTTCCCCCTCAGGTGACGATTCCATGCGGATGTCCCACCTAAAAGTGGGCTCTGCCGCCGATATCCCCATAAACATCTCAGAGACAGACCTTAGCCTGCTGACAGCCACTGTGGTGCCTCCTTCAGGCCGAGAGGAGCCCTGTCTTTTGAAGCGCCTGCGTAATGGCCACGTGGGTAAGAGCTGCAAAGGGACCAGAAGGTTCTGGAAAGGGGGCGATGCACCTTCCCTTGTTGATGATTTTGCCCTGTGCCCAGGGATTTCATTCGTGCCCAAGGAAACGGGGGAGCACCTGGTCCACGTGAAGAAGAACGGGCAGCATGTGGCGAGCAGCCCCATCCCAGTGGTGATCAGCCAGTCAGAGATTGGGGATGCCAGTCGCGTGCGGGTCTCCGGCCAGGGCCTCCAGAAAGGCCACACCTTTGAGCCTGCCGAGTTTATTATTGACACCCGAGATGCAGGTAGGCAGTAGTGACCCACCGGCTGGCGTAGTCCAGCTAGCTGCTTTTGGCACCCTGGCTTAACAACAGTCCCTTCCCCAGGCTACGGTGGGCTCAGCCTGTCCATTGAAGGCCCCAGCAAGGTGGACATCAACACAGAGGACCTGGAGGATGGCACGTGCAGGGTCACCTACTGCCCCACGGAGCCTGGCAACTACATCATAAACATCAAGTTCGCTGACCAGCATGTGCCTGGTGAGTGCAACCATCGCTCACAGGTCACTGCAGCCTCCTTGCCGCACCCCAGGGCCCAGCTGCCGCAGGTGCGCTGTGTGAGCAGAGGCTGTGCTTTCCTCCTGCAGGCAGCCCCTTCTCTGTGAAGGTGACTGGGGAGGGCCGGGTGAAAGAGAGCATCACCCGCAGGCGGCGGGCCCCTTCAGTGGCCAATGTTGGCAGTCACTGTGACCTCAGCCTGAAGATCCCTGGTAAGGAACCCAACATCCCAGGGGAGTTGCCAAGGCAAGGGGGCAGGGGCAGAGATCGGGGAGAGGGGTCTTGCTCACTAGGCCATCTCCCGCTTGTAGAAATTAGCATCCAAGACATGACAGCCCAGGTAACTAGCCCATCAGGCAAGACGCATGACGCAGAGATCGTGGAAGGAGAGAACCATACTTACTGCATCCGATTTGTACCCGCTGAGATGGGAATGCACACAGTCAGCGTTAAGTACAAAGGCCAGCATGTACCTGGGAGCCCGTTCCAGTTCACTGTGGGACCCCTGGGGGAAGGAGGCGCCCACAAGGTTCGTGCTGGAGGACCTGGCCTGGAGAGGGCTGAAGCTGGAGTGCCAGGTAGGCGTGCTTGTCCACCGAGCGCTTGTTCTCCTGGCTGGGCGCAGGGCGGTGATAGGGCAGAGCAAGTACTCAGCAGCCATGCTGATCTTGGCCATGCTTGGAGGGGGTCTGACGCCTGAGGACCTGCCCTCCATGAGGACATACTGCTTTCCTACAGCTGAATTCAGCATTTGGACCAGGGAAGCTGGTGCTGGGGGCTTGGCCATTGCTGTCGAGGGCCCCAGCAAAGCTGAGATCTCGTTCGAGGACCGCAAGGATGGCTCTTGTGGTGTGGCTTATGTGGTCCAAGAGCCAGGTACGTGGGGTGGTACTGGCTGGAGTTGGGGAGGGTGGGGCCTCAAGGGCCGCCTAGAGCCCTCCCCACCACCTCCCCCACCCCCCACCCTTCACCCCCGTCCCCCGTTGTGGGAGGCAGAGGCAGGAGACCCAAACACTGATGTGTTGTGTGTTCAGTGGGTCAGCCCCTGGGGGGATGTGGTATTCCCAGCTCAGCCTTGTGTTCCCTTTCTGTCCAGGTGACTATGAGGTGTCAGTCAAGTTCAACGAGGAGCACATCCCTGACAGTCCGTTTGTGGTGCCTGTGGCTTCTCCGTCTGGTGACGCCCGCCGCCTTACTGTTTCTAGTCTTCAGGTGAGGCACTGAGAGAAACTTCCCACCTGAGGCTCCTGGCCCCGGCCAGAGCAGAGCCACCATGGAGAGCAGGCCTCGGTGCTGCCGAGTGTCCTATCCAGAACAAGTCTGGGTGCTAGGCCTCTGCTCTGGCCGGGCGCAGCCCACCGCGTGGTGTTTTTCTCGTGTCTCAGGTCTAAAGGCTTTGAACAGAAGCCTGTGCCCCTTGAGCACCAGGGCTGAGGTTTAAAGAGGGACAGCCTTGCCAAGGCTGGGTGCTACCCACAGATGGGACCACCCTTCCTTTTGGTCGCGCGCGCGTGTGTTTGTGTGTGTGTGTGTGTGTGTGTGTGTGTGTGTGTGTGTGTGTGTGTGTGTGTGTGTGTGATTCCAGGGCATGGTTCTACGGGGGTGGAGGACGGGGAAGTGTGCCTGCGGCTTGCTGCTCTCACAAATCAGTGGCTCTCCCTCTTTAAACCAAGTTGGACACCAGATGGGTAAGTGTGATTCTGTGAGCCTCCTCCTTTGCCTGAGTCCCAACCGCCCTATCTAACATCATCTGCTGCTGTGCTTCCAGGAGTCAGGGCTAAAGGTCAACCAACCAGCCTCTTTTGCAGTCAGCCTGAATGGGGCCAAGGGGGCAATTGATGCCAAGGTGCACAGCCCCTCGGGAGCCCTGGAAGAGTGCTATGTCACAGAGATCGACCAAGGTGAGGCCCTCTCCCTGTCCTGCCTAGCCATCCAGCCATCTGTCTTGGCCCAACCAGGGGCAGCAGGCCTTCCTAAGCAGGCTTAGAGTACAAAAGGAAGGTAGAGGTTTTGTAAGCAGCCAAGACTAAGTTCTAACACCTGGACCCCTGGGTCAAGAGACCCTTCCTCAACTTATAACCAAAACCCCTGGGGATCGGCTTGCCAGCCATGGTCATTAGGAAGATCGAGGGAACCATGCGGTCTTACTATTGGGCTGCCTAGCCCTGTGGCCAAAGGTATAGCGTTTCGTTGCATTACACCTTGTATCGTATCGCACTGTACTAGTTTCGCAACCTAGTTCTACCTGTTCTCAGCTACCAGAAGGCAATGTGGAATTAACAGGAAATGTTTTTGTTTTTGTTTTTTTTGGTGCTGGTACTGGGGCTTGAACTCAGGGCCTGGGTGCTTTCCCATAGCTTTTTTTGTTCAAAGCTGGAACTGTATCAGTTGAGCCATACTTCTACCTCTAGCTCTTTGGTGGTTATTGAAGAAAAAGAATCTCACAGATTTTCCTGCCTACACTGACTTCAAATAATGATCCTAAGTTCTCAGCCAATTGTTTGTTTTTGTTTTTGCCAGTTGTGAGGCTTGAACCCTGGGCCCGGGCACTCTTCCTGAGCTTTTTTTTTTTCTTTTTCTTTTTTTTTTTTTTGTCAGTCGTGGGGCTGTCCCTGAGCTCTGCAGCTCAAGGCAAGTGCTCTACCACTTCCAGTTTTCTGGTATTTAATTGGAGATAAGAGTCTCACAAGCTTGGCGCCCGTGGCTCACGCCTGTAATCCTAGCTACTCAGGAGGCTGAGATCTGAGGATCATGGTTCAAAGCCAGCCTGGGCAGGAAAGTCCATGAGACTCTTATCTCCAATAAACCACTAGGAAACCAGAAGTGGCGCTGTGGCTAAAGTGGTAGAGCGCTCCTCTTGAGCTGAAGAGCGCGGGGACAGCGCCCAAGCCCAGAGTTCAATCGACCAAAAAAAAAAAGTCTCACAGACTTTCCTGCCCGGCCTGGCTTTAAACTACAATCCTTAGATCTCAGCCTCCTAAGTAGCTAGAATTATAGGCATGAGCCACTGGTACCCGGATCCCAGTAAAATTTTATTAAGAGGCAGCAAGGTGTAGGTACTTGGCTTGGAAAAGACTTCAGTGCAAATGAGCTTTGACAGTGGGCTGCTTGGGCATCTAAAGTTTCAGCCTTCAGAATGTCTGTGCTGCCTTGCTCTTACAGACAGCAAGGGAAATGACAAAGGCCAATACTCAGGCTGTTCACTGCAGATGCTGTGTGCTAGGCACAGAAAGAGACCCCAGGCCCTCAGCATGTCATTCTGCTCCTCAGATAAGTATGCTGTGCGCTTCATCCCACGGGAGAATGGCATCTATCTGATTGATGTCAAGTTCAATGGTACCCACATCCCTGGAAGCCCCTTCAAGATCCGAGTTGGGGAGCCTGGGCATGGAGGGGACCCAGGCTTGGTGTCGGCCTATGGAGCAGGCCTGGAAGGTGGTGTCACAGGTAGGTCCATGGGTGTAGCTCTGACTGTGGCTGCAGTCCTCCAAGCTTTTGGTGACAACAGGAGGCGTGTGGAGGTGACAAGCCTGTGCTGAGTGGCTGAGGATAGGGAAGCTAACCAGGTGGGTTGTGCCTAACCTCCCATGCTCCCAGGGAGCCCAGCTGAGTTTATCGTGAATACAACCAACGCGGGAGCTGGTGCCCTTTCGGTGACCATTGATGGCCCCTCCAAGGTGAAGATGGATTGTCAGGAGTGTCCTGAGGGCTACCGTGTCACCTATACCCCAATGGCACCTGGCAGCTACCTCATCTCCATCAAGTATGGTGGGCCCTACCACATTGGGGGAAGCCCCTTCAAGGCCAAAGTCACAGGTGAGCCTAGGTCTGGGCTACTGGTGCCCGCTGGCCTCTGGTACCTGGCACTGCCGCCACCTTTCAGTCCCATGCATTCTGCCCCGCAGGCCCCCGTCTTGTCAGCAACCACAGCCTCCACGAGACATCATCAGTGTTTGTGGACTCCCTGACCAAGGCTGCCAGTGTCCCCCAGCATGCAACCCTGGGCCCAAGTCCTGCTGACGCCAGCAAGGTGGTAGCCAAGGGCCTGGGGCTGAGCAAGGCCTATGTAGGCCAGAAGAGCAGCTTCACAGTAGACTGCAGTAAAGCAGGTAGGCAGCTCTACCTCCAGCTTCTGAAAAGACTAGACCTAAACCAACAAGACGCTCAGCCTATAGGCTCAGAAAACTGCCTTTGGGGATATGGCTGTGTTTGTAGAACTACCTCCCACCTAGGCCTCCCTCCCTCCCCTTGTCTGTCCCTCCAAAAAAAAAAATAGCTTGTGCCTCTGGCGACAAAGAAGACACGTTCCCATTTGTGGGGAGTCTCTTTCCTGGCTAGTCCCTGTTCAAAGAGCAAATGACAAGCCTCGCACTGGTGGCTCACGCCTGTAATCCTGACAGCTCCAGAGGCTGTGATTTGAAGATGGCAATTCAAAGCCAGTCTGAGCAAGAAAGTCTGTGAGAGTCTTATTTCCAAGTAACCAGCAAAAAAAGCTGGAAGTGGAGCTGTGGCTCAAGTAGTAGAGCGCTAGCCTTCAGCAAAACAAACTCAGGGACCAGTGCGCAGGCCCTGAGGTTCAAGTCCTCTAGGACAGGCCCAGAAAAAGAAGAAAACCCAGCTTAGAGGAACTGGAGTTTCCTATGCTGGCCTGGGTTGCGGGAGGTGCTGGCAACTCTTCGGAAATAACTGTCGCCAAAAAGAGGATATGAGATGGGGAGGAGAGGGTCATAGCAATCATAGATGAAAGATGGGGGTCAAGGCCTCTGACTGAGACCCCTTCCTACTTCAGGCAACAACATGCTGCTGGTGGGGGTGCATGGTCCCAGGACACCATGCGAGGAGATCCTGGTGAAACACGTGGGCAGCCGGCTCTACAGCGTCTCCTACCTGCTCAAGGACAAAGGGGAGTACACACTAGTGGTCAAGTGGGGCGACGAGCACATCCCAGGCAGCCCCTATCGTGTCGTGGTGCCCTGAGCCTGGTGCCCATGCCAGCCAGAAGCATCCCCACACCCACCCCACTCCCCAGCCAGTCCCATCCTTCTCCCCTAAATCCTGCCCTTGCCCCCCGGCCTGCCGTGGCCACCCTAGCACTGCAGTCGCCCCTGCCCTGCGCTGTGCTCACCTGCCTTCCCGGGCTGTCTCTGGCCTCTTGGCTTTCACTTGGGCAGAGGGAGCCATTTGGTGGCAGCGCCTATCTTCTTTGGTTCTGGGAGGGGGGGGGTGGTCCTGTGTTCAACCACCTGCTAATACTTTTTCCCAGCCAAGAAGAATAAAGTTTTGCTTCTATTCTGTGAGTGAGTGGCCATAGTTTTCATGGGGTTAGGAGTGAGGGTGAAAGCAGGGAACCAGTCCAGGCTGCTGGGATTCCAGGTGGATCTTCCTTGTTCCAAAGGGGACCAGTCCTGGATTCCAGGAGTCCTCGCCTGCATTTAGCTCCATCTCTGTATCTCTGGATTATAATATGCAAGGACAGAGATGTGATGTCTGCAGAATGGGGTCTAAGGAAAGGCCAGGAAGCTGGGCGCTGGTGGCGCATGCCTGAAATCCTAGCTACTCAGGAGGCTGAGATATAAGGATCACAGTTCAAAGCCAACCCAGGCAGAAAAGTCCTGAGACACTCATCTCCAATGAATCACCAGAAAACCGGAAGTAGCACTGTAGCTCAAATGGTCGAGCACCAGCCTTGAGCTGAAGAACCGAGGGACAGAGACCAGGCCCAGAGTTCAAGCCCCACAACCTGACCCTCCCCCCGAAAAAAGAGAAAGAAAAGACCAGGTTTCAGGAGGCAAAATGCCAGGCAGAAGAAGCTTATTACTGGCTAGGGTGGGGTCAGAAAAACCCCTGGTAGAAATGATCAGATAAATAGTCTTGGGCACTTTGTTTAGATCTCAGGGCCTCACACTTGCTAGGCAGGCACTCTACAACTGATCCATGTCTCCAGCCCACAATCTGAAAGTACTACTTATCCAGACCATGTTCCAGGCATCTTGAACATGCTACCAATTCTCTAAACAAGGGTCTATTGTAAGCAGTGACTTCAGGGTCCTTCACTGGACAGATGGGTCACTCTGAAGGAATCCCTGTGTCCTGACCCTAGATGTCCTATGTGGGCTTCCCTCCCTCCCTGAGTGGCCTTACCATAGCTCCCTCTTGACACATGCAGTGGGGCTTGCTTGGCCACTTGCCTAATGCCCTTCTGCATGCCCTGCCCATGGGCTCCCACACCAACTCAGAGCTTTCTACCCTGGAAAACACCCCAAAACAAATGTCCAAAGTCCTACCTCCCAATGAGACTTTCCTGTGGGTATCTGGATAGCTCATTGCACCCCAGTCAGCTCTAGCCAAGGACTGCTACAGACTTACTTGCAGGCAAATGCAGAAAGCCAGGTTCTATGGCCAGGACACATCCTATAGGGCAATTTCTCCCTGCATTAAACCAATGGTGTCCCATTCAGGCAGGACACCAGAGCCCTTAGCCAAAGGCTAGTAATTTAGGAAGGCCACATGGAAGAGAAGAAAGGACAGGAGTGCTGGATCAAACTGCCCAGAGCCTCTTGAAACCACGCCCCATGGATTCCCCCGCAAGGAGTAGGAGGAGCACACAGTAGGGTAGTACCCAGGCTGATGGGGGTCCTGACATCTTCCACCACAGGCTGGACAGCAATTTGAGCTCAGGGTGGCTAGTCCTAAAGATACCATTCAAGAAGCAGGCAGCGGTGGTGGGAAGATGGCTCAGTGGTAGAGGGCTTGCCTTGCATGCCCGAGGCCCTGGGTTCAATTCCTCAGCACCACATAAGCAAAAAGAAAAAAGCCGGAAGTGGTGCTGTGGCTCAAGTGGTAGAGTGCTAGCCTTGAGCTGAAGAGCTGAGGGACAGCGCCCAGGCCCAGAGTTCAGGCCCCACGACCGGACCAAAAAAAAAAAGCAGCAGCAGGCAGGACACAGCTGGATAACATCCAGCTGGTGGCCAGTGGCTTACAGCTGTAATCCTAGCTATAATACTGGAGCCTGAGATCTGAGGATTGCGAATTTTGGAAAACACTGATCTCCAATTAACCACTAGAAAGCCAGAAGTAAAGCTTTGGCTCAAGTGGTAAGGTACAAAAGTGCTAACCCTGCGCAGAAAGCTAAGGGACAGAGCCTAAGCCCTGAGTCCAAGTCCCCAGTAAAGTCCAGCCCCTTGTCCCATTACTACTTTGCTCAACACCAGGAGTGGGAGAGGTGCCTATAGAAATTTCCCAGCTGGAGAGGGCAGGAGGCCATAGAGCTGAGTTTAGATAAGTCCACTGTGTGTGTGTGTGTGTGTGTGTGTGTGTGTGTGTGTGTGGTGTGTGTAGGGGGGTGGCGAACAACCACCTTAGGCACAGGGTCTGTCCTGTTCAAGGCCAGTGTGCAACATATACAATGGCCAGAGAGAGAGAGAGAGAGAGAGACCGAGAGAGGGAGAGAGAGAGAGAGTGAGCGCCCGCATACTGAGTGACAGAGACTCTTGCCTGTAATACAATCCTAGCTACTCAGCAGGATCACAATTCTAAGCCAGGCAGTCAGGAAAGTCCATTAATCTCTTAGCTTCAATAAACTACCAAAAAGTAAAGGCTGTGGCTCAAGTAGTAAGAGGGAGAGATCAGCAAAAGAAGCTCAAGGACAGCATCCAGGCCCTGAGTTCAAGCTCCAGAGTCAACATACAAAAATTTAAAAACCATGAAAGAAAGTTGGTGAAACTTATTTCTAATTATTAACCAATAAGCCAGAAGTGTAGCTATGGCTTAAGTGGTAGTGCACCAGCACTGATCAAGAAAGCTCTGGCTGGGGCTGGGAAGGTGGCTCAGTGGTAGAGCGCTTGCCTTGCATGCCTGAGGCCCTGGGTTTGATTCCTCAGCACCACATAAGCAAAAAGAAAAAAGCCGGAAGTGGTGCTGTGGCTCAAGTGATAGAGCGCTAGCCTTGAGCTGAAGAGCTGAGGGACAGCGCCCAGGCCCAGAGTTCAGGCCCCATGACCAGACCCCAAAAAAAAGAAAGAAAGCTCTGGCTGGGAATGTAACTTAGTAGTATAGTGCTTGCCTAGCATACATGAAGCCCTGGGTTCGGTTTCTCAGTACCACATCAACAGAAAAAGCCAGAAGTGATGCTGTAGCTCAAGTGGTAGAGTGCTACCTTGAGCAAAAGAAGCTCAAGGGCAGTGCCCAGGTCCTGAGTTCAAGCCCCAAGGCAGGCAAAAAAAAAAAAGCTCAGTGGCCAGGAACCAGTGGCTCCCACCACCTATAAAATCCTGGGGCTGGGGGTTTAGCCCAGTGGAAGGGTGCCCACCCGGTGCGCACAAGGCCCTGGGTTCGGTCCTCAGCCCTGGAAAAAAAAATCCTACCTACCCTGGTGGCTGAGATCTTAGGATTGAAGTTCAAAGCCAGCCTGAACAGAAAAGTTTGTGAGACTCTTATCTCCAATAAACTACCCAGAAAAGACTGGAAGTGGCACTGTGACTCAAGTGGTAGAGTGCTAGCCTTGAGCAAAGGAAGCTTAAGGACAGTGTCCAGGCCCTGAGTTCACGCCCAAGGTCTGGCAAAAACAAAACAAAGAAAAAGAAGCTCAGTACAAAGACCCTGAATTTAAACCCTGGCGCACATACAAAAATCTATGGCCTGATATTGACTGCTGCTTCCTGACCTCTGTCTGTCTCTCCTCCCCTAAAGCCACAAAGCCCCTCAGGAGCTTGTACCTCTCAGAAAGATGGGATGTAACTAATGTCACTGGTTGAAGATGTGAAGCATAGTATCACCGAATACTGAGAAATTGGAAAATAGCCCAGGAAGTCCACTGTATGTGGCCTGAAGTAATGAAGTCAAAAAGCCATTAGGAATAGCCTAGATAGTCTGACAACACAAAAACTAAAATCCTCTGGCTGAGCCCAAACAATTGCAGGCAACAAAGGCAAGAGACAAGTGAATATGAGAAAGCACTACTAGCAAGATGTGACTAGCAGCTCCTATTCTACCATAGAGAAGAAATCATTAGGCAGAGGCCCAGGCCAGGCTAACAGAAGAGGCCCAGGAGAGGGCTGGAAATGGAAAGGCAGAGTTTCTACAGCAGGTCCCAAGCAGTAAGATGCTGTGTCCCCAAAACCGCACACCTCTGGAAAAGCAGCAACACATAGAACCAACCAGTGCTAGGCCAGCAGAGCATGGATGCTCCCAGGGACTGGTTTGGACAGCAGCACCTATTAACTGGGGTCTCCCAGATGGGGAGGGGCAGCGGCAATTCAAAACTCCAGGTGGGGCTGGCATCCTCTCTGGGCCAATGCGTCTTGGCATAAGCTGGACAAGTGTTCACATGAACCAGAATGACAGATGACTCATGCTCAAATGCATTTTCTGCGGAGCTTTCCCAATTGACCGCAGAGGCAAGAACTAAAGGACTCCAGCTGATGCCCAACACTGTGTGGTCCTGGAGCCTGGAGCAGAATGGGGCACCCCAGCTGGGCTGGCTCAGTGGCACTTTGTGAACCCAGGGGTGGGGCTGACAGCCGCCACACTAATAAGCTGCGGGAGGTGGAGCTCCCGCAAGAGGGCGCTAGAGAACCCGGAGGCCTGAACTGGACGGGGACTGAGGCCACGTGACCGCGCCCGGAGCCAGGATGAGGGCGTGGCCGAAAGAGCAATGGTGGACGGCGTCCCCCCTGAATCCCCTTCTCCTGGACTCCCTAGGGAGCACATCTTCCCGGACCTTCTAGAAGGCCTGAGTTATCCTTACCACCAGCCTTGTTAGGGAAGGGGAGGGGCGGGCGGACACCCCAAAGTTCCCGCGGCTGGGTCCCAGCGGATGCCTCAGACACTCTAGATAGAGTCGGGACACCCTACTCCCGGGGTAAGAGGGCGTTGGCGACACTGTGGCCAGCACGGAGGCCCAAGAAATTTGGGTTAGGCCACCTCCACTTCCGCCTCCGCGGGTGGAGACAGCTTACTCCCCGGAAGCTGGGCCTGCACTCTTGCTCACCCGTGCTGGCTAACTCCACCAATAAGGAAGCTCAGTCGAAGGAGAAGTCCCGCCCGTGCGTGTAACGGACACTTACTCTGCCCAATGGAGTGCCCGCTGTCGCGTGGGCGGCCTGCTGCCGCTGCCGCTGCCGCGGGCTGCGCACCCCGTGTTGCGCAACCTAGTGCTTCTGCAAATGGCGTGCCAGTTGCCACACCCCGCCTGCCGCTGGGTGACGGGCGGGCGGGCGAGGGCTTCTCGTGGTGGTGTAGCTAGGAGCGCAACCATTGGCTCCATTAGCACGGGTACACTTGATTCCAGTGTGGCGCCCTCAGCTTTCAGTAGCAGCTGGTGGTTCACCCCACTCCCCAGAGCTGCTGAAGGATTCTGTTCACCCCCCCCCCTCCTCCTAAAGTTGCCAGAATCTCTTTCTGTCCCTTCGGAATAACTGCGATGTTGGCTGTCGAAAGTTCTAGGTTCCGGGCTGGGAAGGTGGCTCAGTGGTAGAGCGCTTGCCTTGCATGC
>NW_012267425.1:948070-957729 GCF_000151885.1 Dipodomys ordii | reverse complement strand
AAAAAAAAAAAGAGAGAGAGAGATCAGGGACAGTGCCCAGGCCCTGAGTTCAAGTCCCACGAGTGACAAAAAAAAAAGACTATGTATGGAGATCACATAAGAAACCTCAGTGAAATCTGTTAAACAATACTGCCAAGCTGGGCGCCAGTTGCTCATGCCTTCAATCCTAGCTTCTGAGGAAGCTGAGATCTGAGGATCACAGTTCAAAGCCAGCAAGGACAGAAAATTAACCACCAGAAATTAACCACCAGAAAACCGGAAGTGGCGCTGTGGCTCAAGTGGTAGAGCACTCGCCTTGAGCTGAAGAGCTCAAGGACAGTGTCCAGACCTAGGGTTCAAGCCCCTTGACCAACAACAACAAAATACTGCCACAGTGTAGGTCAGGGAAAGAGAGCAATAGAGCATGTTATACTTGAAAGAGGAGGATCCCACACAACCATCCCAGGGGACCACGCAGAGGCAGGCAGGCACAGGAGAAAAGATTATTATAAGGTTTATTAGAGGAGCCATATTTCCCCCAAGAGGGAGCACATGGCCTCCGTCCCCATCCAGGTAGCAGGAGGGTCTGAGGGATAGGAAGTGAGGTAGATGGGAGTTCAGATGGGTCTGGGTGGAGAAGGAGGCTCTCCAGGAATGGGAGGAGGGCCCAGGTGTGGATGGAGCTGAGGACCAAACATGAGCATAATACTAACAATACTCCTTAAAAAAATAATATATGAGGCTGGGCACTAGGACTCATGACTGTAATCCTAGCTACTCAAGAGGATGAAAAGTGAGGATCATGATCCAAAGCCAGCCTGGACTGGGAATCTGTGAGACTCATCTTTCAACAACATACCATAAAATCTGGAAGTAGAAAGCCGGGTGCTGGTGGCTCACGCCTGTAATCCTAGCTACTCAGGAGGCTGAGATCTGAGGATTGCGGTTCAAAGCCAGCCCGAGCACGAAAGACCATGAGACTCCTATCTTCAATAAACCACCAGAAAACCGGAAGTGGCGCTGTAGCTCAAGTGGTAGAGTGCTCGCTTTGAGCTGAAGAGCTGAGGGACAGCGCCCAGGCCCAGAGTTCAAGTCCCACGACCGACAAAAAAAAAAATCTGGAAGTAGAGATTTTGCTCAAGTAGTGGAGTGCTATTTTTTTTGTCAGTCATGGGGCCTGAACTTTGGGCCTGGGTGCTCTTCAGCTCAAGGATAGTGCCCTACCACTTGAGCCACAGTGCCACTTCTGGCTTTTTCTGCTTATGTGGTGCTGAGGAATCGAACCCAGGGCTTCATACATACAAGGCAAGCACTGTACCACTAAGCCACCTTCCCAGCCCCTTGAGTGGTATTCTTGAGCAAAAGAAGCTCATAGTCAGCTCCTGTGTGTGTGTGTGTGTGTGTGTGTGTGTGTGTACATATATATACACACATATACATGTATATTTAAAAACATACACATTATATATATATATTTTCACACATGTAAAATAGGCAGGCTCTGTTGGCTCATATCTATAATCCTACACACTCAGGCGGCTGAGATCTGAGGATCGTGGTTTAAAGCCAGCGTGGATAGAATCTGTGAGGCTTGTCTCCGATTAACTACCAGAAAATGAACTAGCACTGTGGCTCAAAGTGGTAGGGCGCTAGCCTTGGTAAACCACGCTTAATAAAAGCTGGGTACTGGTCGCTCTCACCTGTAATACTTGTTACTTAGGAGGCTAGGTCTCAGGATTGAAGTTTGAAGCCAGCCTGAGCAGGAAAGTCTGAGACACTCTTACCTCCAGTTAACTACCAAAAAGTTGTAAGTGGAGCTAGGACTCAAGTGGTAGAGCGCTAACCTTAAGCAGCAAAGCTTAGAGACATTGTCCAGGCCCTGAGTTTAAGCCCCAGGACTGGTATCAAAACAAAGTCTAGTAAAATGAAATAAAAAACCAAATGAAATATGCAATCACAAATATAATATTTCTGGGAGTCATGTACCTGACCTTTTTTTTTTTTTTTGTCAGTTGTGGGGCTTGATCTCTGTGTCTGGGCTCTGTCCCTGAGCTCTTCAGCTACCACTTGAGCCACAGCACCACTTCCGGTTTTCTGGTAGCTTATTGGAGGTAAGAGCCTCACAGACTTTCCTGCCCAGGCTGGCTTTGAACCATGATCCTAAGATCTCAACCTCCTAAAAAGCTACAATTACAGGCGTGAGCCACCGGCGCTAGGCTAGGATCCACTTTTTCAAGTGTTTGTTTTTGATGGACAGATGTGTTTTAAGATAACCTTGCTCAGCTGCTAAGTTTCCAAAGCATAGTAATTATTTCGGGCAAGGAATTGGGTCAGTGGAAGAAAGCTGCTCTTTTACTACAGCTTGCGAGTGTGAGGCTTAAATCCGAGAAGAAAACGCTGCTGTGTTTCTAATTGAGCTACTCAGTAATGATGTGGCTGTCTCTGAATTCCTGGCTGCCGCTTTCCATGTTTGGTTTCCCTGGTCTTTCCTGGTTGCCACAGCTGTGAGTGTATGCCACAAGTCTTCATAAGCCTTCCCCAAAAAGAGCTGCGGCCATTTGCTAAACATAGGCCACACCTGTCAGAGGGCAAGGGAAGACACTCCACAGAAACCTCACCCCGCCCCCATAACGCAGGCGTGCGGTGGAAGCCACGCCCCCTACCAGGCGCCCGGAAGCTCCGCCCACCTTTCCTCAGACCTTGCCCCGTGAATGTGCTGAGCGGGTGGCGTCGACACGAAGCAAAGAACCGGTCTGGCAGGCCGGCGGGGTGGGGCTGAGAGCCGCCACACTAGGAAGCTGTAGGAGGTGGAGCTCCCGCCAGGGGGCGCTAGAGATCCGGTAGGCCGGAACTGGGGCGGGGCCCGGGGCCACGTGACCGCGCCTCCCGCTTTCTGAAGCCACACCGCTATGGAAGAGGTAGTGCTTGTGGTTATGACTCCCTTTTCCTCCCACCCCTCCAACTCTCCCCTGGGAAAGCTCTTCCCCGTCCTAGCTCGTGCCCAGTTGTGCCTACGAGGTCTCCAGGACTGTAATTCCCCATGGAGACTTGTTAGCCTTTTCTCTTTACGAAGGCGCACACTCCCCAGTCACCGGGAGGTGGGAATATGGAATATGGTTGCTCATAAAAGGCTTTCAGTGCTCTTGGGTTAAGGAGAAGCTTTTGGGGTGGGTCGCCTGCTCCACGACTTCCTTGCTGACAAAGGAACGTGAGTGGGGATCTCATTCTTGGGCTTTCCTGCCAGGTTATATCGCCTGGAGGAAATCCTGGAGTACTTGTCCGTGTATTCAAGCTGGAGGACACCTACGCTGCCGCGGGGGTCCTGCCACAGTACTTTGCTTTCGTGTCATGAAATAAAGTTACCATAAAGCCTGTTAACAATTTTCTGCCCAAGATGGCCAGCCGGAAGCTGACTTTTTGAGTTGATGTGTCGAAACCCCATTGGCTAGCAACCAGTTCGTTGACTAGTGCCTAGTCACCACCCCATTTGGATTCTGTAAGAAGCCCCTCCTTTACGCAGGCGCAGAGTGACAGTTTATCTATGGTTGAGTTCCATGATAGAGTGTCCACCCGCCCTCTAGCTGAAACTCTATGGTCCTCGTGCTGGAAGATAGTCCGCCTATATAAGGAATGCGCAAGCGTGGGAGCGCCTCTTTTCCTCCGGCGCGGTGAGTACGCACGGCAGCTCGTGGTTGAATACCCTTGTCTTTTCTCTTTGGGGGGGTTTGAAACCTGCCTTCGTTTGCTATCCCAATCTTGTGTCGTTGCAGCCACTGAAGACTCTGGTGTCGCCATGGGTCGCCGCCCCGCCCGGTGGTGAGTAGGATCATTTTTATTTCACTGCTGGAGAAAGGGAGGGATAATTGCTTGTGGCCCCAAACATGGCCATTGGGTGGAGCCTCCATCCCGTGGCGGTCTGGTCCTGGGAACTGACTCCATGTTTTCCATGCTACTTCTCTGTTTGCCTTTGTTCATTGCTGGTGCTGTTCCATTTCTTTAAAAGTTACTTTAAGGCGCCTCCCCGGTTTTGTTGTTTGGCGCCCAATTGGCTCACGAGTGCATGGCGGCGCCAGTATTGGGGTGGGAGACGGGTTGCGTGCCGCGCGCCAGTCAGCAAGTTTTCCGCGTTTGAGGGGCATGGATTTTGGATCTTTTTGTGCCTATCCTGTTTTACTTCCGGACGTTGTACCCTGCGGCCTCCGGACACGAAGGGCAACGGGAGAGGCGCTCGGTGCCGCCTCGGGCGTGCTGCAGGGGGCGCCGAGTGCTTTTCTTGTTGCAGTTCTCTATCACGTGCTCGGAAGTCTCGAGTTGGCAACCCTCGTAGGGAACGTGGAGCGCACCGCGCTGGGGTGTGTTGGTGGAGAATTATGTTTTACTTGACCTCGTTCAGATTCTTGTTAAAATCGTCAATGCAGTGGAAAACTTAAAATAACAATGCCGAAAAAGCATAAAAGGCTCACTGGAGACGAGCTGTGTGTACTTTGGAGTTCAGTTTATTCACCATCTCGTTTCCTTTGCAGTTACCGGTATTGTAAGAACAAGCCGTACCCAAAGTCTCGCTTTTGTCGAGGTGTCCCTGGTAAGCAGTAAGAGCTCCCACACCGGTTTGACCCTGCCTTGGATGCCTTGCAAAGACTTTGCACATTTAGCCAGCTTCTTTTTTCAGATGCCAAGATCCGCATCTTTGACCTGGGGCGGAAGAAGGCAAAAGTGGATGAGTTCCCACTTTGTGGGCACATGGTGTCAGATGAATATGAGCAGCTCTCCTCTGAAGGTGAGGTCGGCTTGTTTTATGTGGGGATGAACACTGTTAAGCATGACCCTCAATTTCCTGCCTTGCTCTTCACTCCTAGCCCTGGAGGCTGCCCGTATTTGTGCCAACAAGTATATGGTAAAAAGTTGTGGCAAAGATGGCTTTCATATTCGAGTACGACTGCATCCTTTCCATGTCATTCGCATCAACAAGATGTTGTCCTGCGCTGGGGCTGACAGGTAAGCTGAGGCTTGGGCTTGAAATTTTCATCAGGCAGGAAGCTCAAAACGCTTTTGTGGTGACTTAAGACACAACTGCACAAGAGCTGGCAAGCGCATGTTAGCAGAACTGGCTGCTCCAGCCAGAAAAAAGTATGGCTAAAGCTTAGCAGTTTCTGGGATAGAGGTGGAGGAGGTCGGAGAGAGAGCTCCACTATGAGCATGATCATAACCATGCTCCAGCAAGCCTGGAGCTAGTAAGCTGTCTATAGCACTTTGTGGGGCCTCAACCATCATTTGGAATCCTCTGCAGCCAATTAAGCCGACCAGGTTCCTTTTCTCGTGGGGACGTGGTGTGCACTGGTTGCAAACAGCAACCTCCTTGGTAGTGTATGCAGCCTGTTGCTTGTATGGGTTGCCCTAAGGGACCTTGGAGACAGTTTTCCAGTGTATTTTCATGACTCTGACTTTATACTGTCCCCCTACCTAGGCTCCAGACAGGTATGCGGGGTGCCTTTGGGAAACCCCAGGGCACTGTGGCCAGGGTTCACATTGGCCAGGTAATCATGTCCATCCGCACCAAGCTGCAGAATAAAGAACATGTAATTGAGGCCTTACGCAGGGCCAAGTTCAAGTTCCCTGGTCGTCAGAAGGTGAGTAGTACTGCAAGCCCCATCTCCCCTTTCTTCGCTTGTCCCTGTTCATCTCACCTTCGTCCTTTCCCATCTCCCTAGATCCACATCTCCAAGAAGTGGGGCTTTACCAAGTTCAATGCGGATGAGTTTGAAGACATGGTAGCTGAGAAGCGCCTCATCCCTGATGGCTGTGGAGTCAAATACATCCCGAATCGTGGTCCTCTGGATAAGTGGCGAGCCCTGCACTCATGAAGGCCTCCATCCACTGAGCTATATCACCCCCACTTCAATCATGTTCCCCAATAAAACTTGCATTATGTCTAATATGTCTTGCCATCTGGTTCTTCATTGGGTGGCACTGGAGTTTGTACTCCAGTGGGTACTGGTGGATACTAGTGCTGGGATTTGAATTCAAGGTCTTACCAGCTAGTGGGGCATGTGCTCCATCAGTGTTAGCCAGAAGCCTCAACTGTGTCTCTTTAGTCTATTTTTTTTGGTCGGTTATGGGGCTTGAATTCTGTGCCTGGGCATTGTCCCTCAGCTCAAGGCTAGCACTCTACCACTTGAGCTACATCATCACTTCCTCTAGTGGTTTATTGGACATAGTCTCAGACTTTCCTGCTCAGGCTGCTTTGAACCGCGATCCTCAGATCTCAGCCTCCTTGAGTAGCTAGGATGACAGGCGTGAGCCACCAGCGCCTATCTTATTTTCTAATGCCAAAGCAAAAACTCAGATTGAAGGGCTGTACTTGAAGGGAGTCTAGGATTTGAGTTTAAAAAGCATGTGTTGTGGTCACATCTTGACCAGCCCTGACTGTGTTAGGACTGGCTGAGGAGAGGTGACATCCTGAGGGACAGAATGCAGTGTGTGGGGCTTGACTGGCAGCCCTGCTTGCACAGCAGGATTCAATGAGGCACAGCTCCACTTCCGGGTTTTCCTGATAGACTGCTTGGGTTAGCTTGGAGCCTCAGTCCTCAGATCTGAGCCTAGTAGTCAGCATTAAAGATGTGAGCCAATAGCATCCTGATCCCTTGCTGGTTTTTGTTTTGTTTTTGTTGGTCATGGGGCTTGGATTCTGGGCCTGGGTACTGTCCCTGAGCTCTTCAGCGCAAGGCTGGTGCTCTACTTGAGCCACAGCACCACTTACAGTTTTCTGGTGGTTCATTGGAGATAGGTGTCTCACAGACTTGTGCCTGGGCTGACTTTGAACTTCAATCCTCAGATCTCAGTCTGCTGAGTAGCGTGAGCCACTGGTGCCTGGCTCTCATAGGTTTTGAGATGGTGTCTTGCTATGTTGCTAAGGCTGTTCTTGAACTCATTGCCTCAAGCAGTCCTACCTCAGACTCCGAAGTAGCTGGGCCTTTAGGCCACCCCCCCCCACAGCTATTTATTTAGTTCCAGTAATGGGGCTTGACTCAGGACCTTATGTTCTCATTTAGCTTTTTTGCCCAAGGCTGGAACTCTACCACTTGAGTCACACTCCCATTCCCAGGAGGAATTTCCGTTTTCAGGATGGCTTTAAATTACAATCTCACATCTCAGCTTCCTGAATAGTTAGGATGACAGGTGTGAGCCACTGGTGCCTGGCTCCAACTTTTTTTTATTAAGATAAAATTCATAGTTGGATGCTGGTGGCTCACGCCTATAATCCTAGCTACTCGGGGCTGACACATGAGGTTCTCTTGTTTATCTTTGCTGCTCAAGACTGCTGCTTTACCAGTTGAGCTACATCCCCACTTCTGGCTTTTTGCTGGTTACCTGCAGACAAGAGTTTCATAGAAGTTGGGTGCTGGTGGCTCATGCCTGTAACCTTAGTTAATAAGGAGGCTGAGATCTGAAGATCACAGTTCAAAGTCAGCCTAGGTAAGAAAGACCCTTGAGACTTATTTCCAGTTAATCACCAGAAAGCCAGAAGTGGAGCTGTGGCTCAAAGTGGTAGAGCACTAGCCTTGAGCAAAAAAGCTCAGGGAAGTAGGAGAAAAAATGAGGGAAGGGGTAACAAGTTTGACAAGAAAGGTACTTAATATCCTGAGTTTAAGCCCAAGTATTGGCGCGTGCATGTGCATGTGCGCACACCCCCCCCCAAAAAAAAAAGCACTAGTGATAGAGTGCTTGCTTAGCATGCATGAAACTCTGGGCCTCAGTACCACATAAACAGAAAAAGACTGAAGTGGCACTGCCCCACCATTCTACTGTCTTTTTTTCCCCTTGGTTATTCTACTGTCTTGATTTTACCAGTAGTCTGGTAGAAGTGAAATGACAGTGTTTAACTTGTTATGACTCTTATTATTTTAATTTGTCAGTTGTGGGGCTTGAACTCAGCCTATATGTCCTTGAGCTCTTTTGCTCAAGGGTATGGTTTTCTGGTGGTTAATTGGAGATATGCATCTCAAGGCAGCTGGATGCTGGTGCTCATATATGTAATCCTAGCTACTCAGGAGGCTGAAATCTGAGGATTGCAGTTCGAAGCCAGCCTGGGCAGAAAAATCCTTGTGAGGGGGCTGGGAAGGTAGCTCCGTGGTAGAGCACTTGCCTTGCATGCTCGAGGCCCTGGGTTCGATTCCTCAGCACCACATAAACAAAAAGAAAAAAGCCAGAAGTGGCGCTGTGGCTCAAGTGGTAGAGCGCTAGCCTTGAGCACAAAGAGGCTCAGGGACAGCACCCAGGCCGGGAGTTCAGGCCCCATGACCGACAGAAAAAAGAAAAATCCTCATGAGACTCTTATCACCAATAAACTACTCAAAAAGGCAGAAGTGGCACATTGGCTCAAGTCTTGAGCACAAAGAGGCTCAGGGACAGCACCCAGGCCCTGAGTTTGAGCCCCAGGACTGGCACAGACAAGTCATGGATTTTCCTGCCTGGGTTGGCTTTGAACCATGATCCTCAGATCTCAGCCGCCTGAGTAGCTAGGATTACAGATGCAAGCCACTGGTCAATGGCAGTCATTCTTTGAAACTGCTTAATTGGGCTGGAGCCATGGCTTAAGCAGTAGAGCATCTGATTAACTAGCAGAAACCCTGAGACCTAACCCAGTATACCAAAAAAAAAAAAAAAAAAAGCTGCACAGCATTCTTCCCAGCTCCCTCTTCCCCCTGCCCCAGAAACCTTGAATAGAGTAACCTCTGTGTACCTCTCCCCAGTTGGGATATGTTATCCTTAAGATAAAGTCCCAGCCCAGGTAGTGGCACTGTGGCTCAAGTGGTAGAGCATTAGTCTTGAGCACACAGAGGCTCAGGGACAGCACCCAGGTCCAGAGTTGAGGCCCCACGACCGACAAAAAGAAAAAAAAAAGAATTGAACATGGAAGTCTCACACACTTTCCACCTTGGGCTGCTTCGAGCCATAATCCTCAAATCTTAGCCTCTTGAGTTGCTGGGACTACAGGCGTGAGTCACTGGTGCTAGGCCCTGATTTCATACTTGAGGGGAAAACGAAAAAATTGTTTCCAGATTCCAGGGGGCCGTCCTGAGAGCCAACCCCCGTGGGCCAGTGAACAGGCTCTGACTCCTCCCCCCGTGGCGGACCCAGCGGGCGGGCTCAAGTCTGGGAACAGACGCCCTGCCCGCCCACCGTCCATCCCAGGCCCCGCCTTTCCCGGACCGCATGGGAAGATGTTCCAGCCTGCCCACAGCATGAGTCACCTTACTGGAGCAGGAGCAATCCTTTAATGAGCAGGACAGCGTCGACTTGGAACCGGCGCAGAGGGAATCCAGATGTGTGCACCTCAGCTCCACTTCTGGCATACCTTGGGTGGAGGAGTAAGGCAGCTCTTAGCAGGGAATTGGCCCTTTTCGGGCACAGGAGGTCCTCGATTGCCAGCACCTCCCCTGACTTCACGTTCTTAGGCATTGCATCCAGCATTGGGTCGGTGAAGACCTAAAGCAAGGGACAGTCGGCGCTGTGTGGGCGGTGGGATCCGTCCACTCAAGTCCTGACTGGATAAATGGTTACACCAGAACAGCGTTCTGTTGGTCATCTTGAAAATATTTTGCAGCTGGGCGCCTGTAATCCTAGCTACTCAGGAGGCTGAGATCTGAAGATCGCGGATCTGAAACAGCCCGGGGCGGGGG
>NW_012267425.1:945355-948020 GCF_000151885.1 Dipodomys ordii | reverse complement strand
TAAACTAAATAAAAAAGACTTCATAGCTGGGCACTGGTGGCTCACGCCTATAATCCTAGGTATCCAACATCTGAGGACTATGATTTGAAGCCAGCATGGGCAAAGTCCTTGAGGCTCTTATCTCCAATTAACCAGCAAAAAACCCGGAAGTAGAGCTGTGGCTCAACTGGTAGAACAGTATCTTTGAACACAAAAACTCACGGACCATGTCCAGGCCCTGAGTTCAAGCCCCAGGATCAGCACAAAAAGAAAAAGGAAAAAAATTAATAGAGGATGGCTTTATTGTATTTTTCTTATCAGTTGTGGGTCCTGAACTCAGGGCCTGGGCGCTGTCCCTCAGCTCTTCAGCTCAAGGCTAGCGCTCTACCCCTTGAACCACAGCGCCACTTGTGGCTTTTTTTTTTCTATTTGCTTATGTGGTGTTGAGGAATCGAACCCAGGGCCTCAGGCATGCAAGGCAAGCGCTCTACCACGGAGCCAACTTCCCAGCCCCGCGCGTTTGTAATTATGTAAAATTACATAATGTAATACATATGAATTGTCCATGTTGCCTATATTATGTAATAATACTAAAATATCATAAATGGTTCATCCTATGTTGTGGGAATATTCCCTCAATAAAGAGGGGAATAATAAAAAGACGTCATCACACCAGCTGTTGTACTGCGCGGCCCTTGTCACCTCAAAGAATAGAATTCAGGACTTGCCAGAGTGGGGCGGGGCGGGACCGGATCCGCCTCCACTGCCGTCAAGCGGCGCGATTTGCGACAAGCGGCCGGGAGCCTGGCGTGGTCCCCTCGGCTTGCTTTCCGGCGGGTGTGAGATCCAGGCGCCTTTACCATCCCGTTTCCAGCTTGGTGCCGCTCCGACTGCAGGGCTGGCATCTGGCCCCGGAGACGGCTGCTGTGTGGAGAGACAGCGGAGCTAGGCGGATGTTGACACACGAGGTGACCTTGGTCTAGTCTTCCGTGGTGCCGAGCAACGGCCCCGGTTTGTGCGCGGGCCTGTTCAAGGTCCTCTTTTGAGTGGCTGAGGACACAGAGCTAGGTCGGTGCGAGTGTCTGCGCTGTGGCGGGCGCACCCGGACGCGCGGGGGGGGGGCGGAGGAGATGCCCCTCCACGTGAAATGGCCATTCCCCGCCGTGCCGCCGCTCACCTGGACCCTGGCCAGCAGCGTCGTCATGGGCCTGGTGGGCACGTACAGCTGCTTCTGGACCAGTGAGTGAGCCAGAGACTAAAGCAGAGTCTGGCACGGATCCCTGCCCCCCCTACTCCTGGCCAAAGTTGGGGGGACTGAGTTTGGGGAAATTGGGAGGACGTAGCCTGGCAGAGGCAAACTTTGGGCCAGGATAGAGTAAATGGAAACCCACAGCACCCCTCCTTTCTTCCCAGAGTATATGAACCACCTCACCGTCCACAACAAGGAAGTGCTCTATGAGCTCATCGAAAACCGAGGCCCTGCCACCCCCCTCATCACCGTCTCCAATCACCAGTCCTGCATGGATGACCCGCATCTCTGGGGTAACTGGGTTAGACTGTTTGGCACAGGGAGGCACGGAAAGAAGCCAGATGGGTCAATAGAAAAAGAATAAATTCGCTTCTTCCTGGGGTCTTTGCATAGTCCTGGCACTTGTGATTCTGCAGTGCCTCAGGGATGGAAACTTGGTTTGTGGAGAGGAGCTCAGAAAATTAGAAGGAATGTGCAAATAGCCACATGGCTTTTTTATTTTTTTCCTTTTCATTTTACTCTTATGCGAGTGGAACTCTGTTCTCTAAGTTGTTGGGTGCCCCACACAGTCTTGGGAACAGTTTGTGGGAGGGAGAGGATACTCCTGACAGGGTGTCATGTCAAAGATGTTCTGGACTAGGAGCTGTGTGACTTGCAGTCTGGTTCCAGCATTGTCCTTGGGTTTGTACCCCTCAACCAGCCCCATTTAGGAGACTGATAGCCTCACCTAGAAATTCCTGTTTAGGGGTGGGAAGGTGGCTCAGTGGTAGAGCGCTTGCCTTGCATGCCTGAGGCCCTGGGTTGGATTCCTCAGCACCACGTAAGCAGAAAAAAAAGATGGAAGTGGTGCTGTGGCTCAAGTGGTAGAGCGCTAGCCTTGAGCTGAAGAGCTGAGGGGCAGTGCCCAGGCCCAGAGTTCAGGCCCCACGACCGAACCCCGCCCCCCCAAAAAAAGAAATTCCTGTTTATTTTATTATTTTTTTTAAATTTAGTACTGAGGGATGAACTCAAGGCCACTCAGTTGTTGGTCACTTACTCTATCCCTAAGCCATGCCTCCAGCCCTAGAAATGCCGATTTTGCTGATTTTGTGCATGGTTACTTGGTTCAGGTCATCAGATGGCTAGGTGACCCATCAGAGAGAAGGGTGCCCACTGCTGAAAGGAGGGAGGGGTCAGACTGTCTATACTACAGCTCATGGGAAGCCACTTGGTCGTATTGGAGTCTAGATGAGAAGAATCTGTGCATTGCCACAGGTGGACACGGGGAGGAAAGGAAGGAAGCCCTGGAGCTGTACAGTAGCCTGGACCAGGGTGGTCACAGTGACATTGATGGAGAGGTTTAGAAGAATGGGCATGGAGCTGGGCGCTGTGGCTCACGCCTGTAATCCTAGCTACTCAGGAGGCTGAGATCTGAGGATCGCGGTTCAAAGCCAGCCC
>NW_012267425.1:943685-944420 GCF_000151885.1 Dipodomys ordii | reverse complement strand
AGTGAAGACAAGGTGAGTTGGAGCATAAAGCCTTTCTTCTCCTCTAGGAATCCTGAAACTCCGCCATATCTGGAACCTGAAGTTGATGCGTTGGTGAGGAGAAATGGGCCCCTTGAGTTGCCCACATGTCTGCCCAGATTTGCCCCTGTCCTCCTCTGCCCAGGAGAGGGCATCCAGCAGTCCAGGCAGGGTATGGGGCGGGGCCCCACAGGCCCTTCATCTGGGTCTGTGCATGCTGATGTTGGTGGGTATCGTGCTGCGGGTGGGCAAGGAGCAGTGAGTCTGTGGGAAGGGATGACTGAGGCTGTCTGTTTTAGGACCCCAGCAGCTGCAGACATCTGCTTCACTAAGGAGCTACATTCCCACTTCTTCAGCTTGGGCAAGTGCGTGCCCGTGTGCCGAGGTGAGCTGCTTCTCTGGGAGCAACTTCTAAGGGTTATCAGGCCTCCCTTAGGATAAGGAGGCTGGTGGCCAGTGCCTCTGTCCTCGAGGGACTCCTGCAAGACAATATAGAAGCCATAACATGGCAGCAGAAATATCAGGGGCTGCTTAGAGGAGATATGGTTCATAGGAGGTATCTGTTCTCTTTTTTTTAATTTAATTTATTTTATTTTATTTGTGAACATACTGTACAGAGGGTTTATAATTACATGGGCAGGATAATGCGTACATTTCTTACCAAGCATTGCAGCCTCCTCCTTTGTTTACCCTTCACATCCCTTCCCAGCCTCCCCC
>NW_012267425.1:935644-942895 GCF_000151885.1 Dipodomys ordii | reverse complement strand
AAAAAAAAAAGAATGGGAACTGCTATATTTCTATACCTTGAGAAAAGTTCAGTAGGTAATCACTCTTCATCTCTACTCCTGAGTAAGCTGCAGGCCAGGTCTCTGTTTAGATTTGGTTGAGCTTCTTGGAATCCTAACTAGTACTTTCCAAAGAATAGGTCTTTCAGAGAGCAGATTAAGAATCCATTTCTAGGCCAAATGCCAATGGCTCACACCTGTCATCCTAGTTGCTCATGAGGCTGAGATCTGAGGATCACAGTTCAAAGTCAGCCCAGACAGAAAAATTAATTGACTGCATAACTGCCTGCTCAAATGGTAGAACACTAGCCTTGAGCAAAAAGGGGCTCAGGGACAGCACTCAGACAATGAGTTCAAGCCCCAGGACCAGCTATACACACATACAAACACACACACACACACCATTTCTAGTGGGGCAGGCAGAGATAGAGAGGATAGTGAGGTCAGCCCAGGCACAAAAATAGAAGACCAGCTACACACACACACACACACAGAGGACCAGCTACACACACACACACAGAGGACCAGCTACACACACACACACACACACACACAAGACCAGCTACACACACACACACACACACACAAGACCAGCTACACACACACACACACACACACACACACACACCATTTCTAGCGGGGCATGGTAATCCTACTTGGCAGGCAGAGATAGAGAGGATAGTAATTTGAGGTCAGCCCAGGCACAAAAATAGACATTGAGAGACTCCATCTTAACCAACTTAGAAAAAAAATGCTGGGTGTGGTGATATGCATGTGTCTCCTCAGCTACATGGAAAGGGTGTACAGGATGATGGCAGCAGATCCTTCTCACAGGGGCACCAGAGTGAGGCCCTGGCCTCCAGCATCATTCCTCTTGCTGGCCCCTCCTTTTTGAGGCTTCCCTGAAAACAAAAACCTCTCTGAAGTATTTTTGAGCTAGAGGAAACCATCAAGCACTTAGGAAAAAAAATCTTGTACACAACAAAACCTCCAACAGTCTGTTTCACTTTTCTTTCCTTTTTTTTTTTTTTTTGGTTGGCTGTGGAGCTTGAACTTGGGGCCTGGGCACTATCCAGGAGCCCTTTTTGCTCAAGGCTAGTGCTCTACCACTTGAGCCACCATTCCACTTCTGGCTTTTTTTTTTCTGGGTAGCTAACTGGAGATAAGACTCTCATGGACTTTCCTGCCTGGGCTGGCTTAGAACTGTGATCCTCAGATCTTAGTCTCCTGAGTAGCTAGGATTACAGGTGTGAGCCACCGGTGCCTGACAAGGCTATTTTACTTTGAGAGGAGGAGAATATTGAAGAAAGGTGTGAATGGTGTGGTGGGAGAGATGAGCAAGTCTGACAAGGGGAATTTAGGGCGGAGTCCCCCAGGTGTGAGCTTCAGGGAGAGGAGCTGGTTTTGTGTGGAGAGTGTTGAAGGCAGGCTCCTCTTCCCCAGAAAATGGAGAGTGAAGGGAACAGACCTTTTTCTGCAGGAGACGGAGTGTACCAGAAGGGGATGGACTTCATTTTAGAGAAGCTCAACCATGGGGACTGGGTCCACATCTTCCCAGAAGGTCAGTGGGGCTGGCTGGCTGGAGGCCTGGGCGTGCCTGAGCGTGGCTCCCAAGCTCCCCCTGTGCGCTCTCTCTAGGGAAAGTGAATATGAGTTCCGAGTTCCTGCGCTTCAAGTGGGGTGAGTGCCGTGGCCCGCGCCTCTGGCTGGGTGTGTGGGGCAGGTGATGAGTCCACTGTGTGAGCTTTCACTTGGGAGCAGCAGGGGAAAGCACTGCACAGGGACTGTGAAGGAAGTGTGGCCTGGCTCATGACACTGCCTTGCCTCTCCCCCCGACAGGAATTGGACGCCTGATTGCCGAGTGTCACCTAAACCCCATCATCCTGCCGCTGTGGCATGTTGGTGAGCCTTCCCTTGGTGGTGTCTGAGGTGGCAGAGAGCGGGCAACTGGGGTGGAGGACCTAGGACTCCCTGTGGCCCCCGGCTGCCCTGTTCCCCTTAGTGACAAGCCTCCGTCTACCACGCTGCAGGAATGAATGATGTCCTTCCCAATAGCCCACCCTACTTCCCCCGCTTTGGCCAGGTGAGTAGATCTGCTGACCCCTGTCTGTCTCTGTCTGCTGGGCCGCCTGCTGTCTCTTCTGAGCCATACTCCAGAGGACAGATGTGGGAGGAGCTGAGCTTTAGCCACAATAGAGAAACTGAGGGGAGCCTAGATAGGGATTTCCTGACACCAAGAGGTTTACGATGGTAATAGAAAACCAGGCCTGGGTAGGGATAGGCCGTGGGGTTGGAATGGTGCAAATCAGATATGACAGGTGCCAGGACTGGGATTGTGTTGGGTTGTGCATGCATGCATGCATGTGTGCATGCGTGTGTGTCTTTGTGTGTGTGTGTGTCTGTGTGTGCACACCAGTTTTAAGGCTTGAACTCCAGGCCTGGGCAATGTTGCTGAGTTGTTTTTTTTTGTTCAGGGCTAGCACACTCTACCACATGAGCCACAGATTTACTTCTGGCTTTTTGCTGGTTCATTGGATATAAAGAGTCTCACAGTCTTCACTGCTGGGGTTGGCTTTGAACCACAATCCTCAGATCTCAGCCTCCTACATAGCTAGGATTACAGGAGTGAGCCACCAGTGCCCAGCTCTACCTGCGTATTTTAAGGAGGGAAAGAGGCCTAGGGGAGCACATAATATGTCAGAGTAGGACTTGGCTCTGGCTCCCCAGGTTGCTTGGGCTGGGACTGGGGACAGTTCCTTGCTCCTTGTCACCTTCGGCGGCCGGCCTCCCCACAGAAAATCACCGTGCTCATCGGGAAGCCCTTCAGTGCACTGCCTGTGCTCGAGCGGCTCCGGGCAGAGAACAAGTCAGCTGTGAGTGTCCTCCTTGTAGCTGTCCTCAGCCCTCCCACCCCTCAGCCTCCCAGGGCACCTTAGCCAAGGTCCCTGAGGGGTACAGGGCAGCCCCGTCCTCATCCTTAGGTGGAGATGCGCAAAGCTCTGACAGACTTCATTCAAGAGGAATTCCAACGCTTGAAGACACAGGCCGAGCAGCTCCATAACCACTTCCAGCCTGGGAGATAAGCGTTGTCCCACTCAGTCCGGCTGTGGAATCCTCAGCTCCAAGAAGTGGCTGTGTCCTCTAAGGCATGGGAAGAGGCAGAGCTCAGACCTCAGTACCAGCCTGGTTGGCTCTCAGCACCACCATTGGCTTTTTTGCCTTGCATGAACCTGGGGCTGGAGGATGGATGCTGCTTTTAGCTAAGATGCGGGTTTTAGGCAGATTGGCTCCTAACCACTACTGGATGCTCTCTTCTACTTGGTGAGCATCTAGCTCCTCTGTGGTTCGTTAGTTAAAGGAGGGCTTGGCTCTTCCTCACACTTGTCCAAGAAGGCAAGAAGAGTCTTAGGCAGGGGCCTCCTTCCTTCTTGCCTTCCCATTTCCTCTCCTGGGGTTGGCAGGGAGTGAAGGAGGCAGGTGAGCAATGAGTAGGGTGGGGGAGGTGGGGCCTGGCTAGGACTATGGCCCAAGGGCCATAAAGCCCCTAGGCCTGGCTCCCACCTGCGCACCCTTGCCAGTGGAAGAGCGGCTCATTACTTCCTCAGGGATGGCTGTCAGCCATGTCTTCTTTCTGCCTGAGCTTCCCCCACTGCAGAGCCTGTCTTTAGGCAAGGCCTGTCCTTGGGTCACCTGCAGACAGGAAGAAAAGTTCTCGGCCAGAAGTCAAGCCCAGCTGAGCAGAGCCTGCAGCAAGGGCCTAAGAGCTGGCCACTCATCGCCGTGCTGGGGCCCGCCCACTTTTCTATCCTTTCTGTCTTGATACCTCTCATGTCCTGGAGTCTAGATTTTCATGTTTTTTAAAACAATAAAGCATCTATGTTGTGCCATTGTACCTTTGGCCTTTCTGTAGGGATGGGACGTGACCCACTGGACCAGAAAGGAGGATCCATCCCACTTCCAGTGGCTCACACCTATAACTAGCTACTCAAGAGGCTGAGATCTGAGCATCTTGGTTTGAAGCTAGCCTGAGTAGGAAAGTCCATGAAACTCTTATTGCCAATTAATCACAGAAAAAGATGGAAGTAGTGCTGTGACTTAAGTGGTAGAGTTCTAGCCTTGAGCAAAAGGAGCTCAGGGACAGTGCCCAGGCCAAGTTCAAGCCCAGTACTGGTACACATGTGCATGCACACACATACACACAGAAAGAAAGAAAAATAAAGCTAATTAGATCAAGCTGGTGGGGCCACATTTGGGAGACCCTAAGTGTGAATTGACTCCATAATACCCAGGTCACTTTAAGGAGGTAGAAGGGCTTGGAAGTTCCAGAGAGTGTCCAGCTAAGAACATCTAGTACTGTGATTTTTTTTTTTTGGTCATGGGGCTTGAACTCTGGGCCTGGGCACTGTCCCTCAGCTCTTCAGCTCAAGGTAAGCACTCTACCACTTGAGCTACAGTGCTGTTTCTGGTTTTCTGAGTGGTTCATTGGAGATAAGAGAATCGTGGACTTTCCTGCCCAGGCTGGCTTTGAACTGCCATCCTCAGATCTCAGCTTCCTGAATAGTTAGGATTACAGGCATGAGCCACTGGTGCCCAGCTAGTACTGTGATCTTGGGTTGGGGGAAGGGAGATGAACCTAGGTAGGAGCGAGAAGATCCAAGATGCTGGAACTCCTGGGCATGTCTGAGCAAAATCAAATTCTTGAAAGAAACCCATGTTCCTTTTAAGCCCCCAGTTTGCCCATAAACTAAATAAAAAAGACTTCATAGCTGGGCACTGGTGGCTCACGCCTATAATCCTAGGTATCCAACATCTGAGGACTATGATTTGAAGCCAGCCTGGGCAGCGAAGTCCATGAGACTTCCAAATAAACTACTAAAAACCTGGAAATGGTACTGTGGCTTAAGTAGTAAAGTGCTAGCCTTGGGCAAAAAATGCTCAGGAACAGCACCTAGGCCCTGAGTTCAAACTCCAGAACTGGTATACACACGTGAAAAAGGCCTTACAATGGTCACCAACCCTAATAAAGAAATTACTGCTATTTCGGTAAGCAGGAACAAGGACAGGTTGAAATCCTTGTGTACTTCCAAGACTCATAGGATTATACACAATATTAACAGTATATCATTATAGAGAAAGAAAGGATGTAACTAAATTGTTGCTGATCCTACCTACTGCAGAGGCTGAAACCTGAGAATCTAGCTAAAAGCTAGCCTGGGCTGGAAAGTCTATGATATTCTTATCTCCAACTAAGCACCAAAAAGCCAGAAGTAGAGATGCTGCTCAAGTGGTAGAGTGCTAGTGTTGAGTACAAAAGCTAAGGGACAGTGCCCAGGCCCTGAGTTCAAGCTCTAGGGGAGGCATACAAAAAAAAAAATGTAACCAAATTGTTTTAAGAAGTGGAGCAGAGGGGAAGGGGAATAAAAAATGCTGAAACAAGGACAAAGGGTGATCCATTGCAACAATGATACAAGACACTGTTAGAAATGAACCTTACAACTTTGCGGGGGGGAGTGGGGAAGGAAGGGATAGTAGGAGAAAACAAAGGAGGGGGTAACAATGCCCGGCAAGAAATATACTCATCACCTTACTGATGTAATAGTAGTCTCTCTGTACAGCATCTTTACAAGAAAATTTAAAAACATTAAGAAAATAAAATTTTAAAAAAGTGGAGGCCTGGGAAGGTGGCTCAATGGTAGAGCGCTTGCCTCACATGCATGAAGCCCTGGGTTCAATTCCTCAGTACCACATACACAGAAAAAGCCAGAAATGATGCTGTTGCTCAAGTGGTAGAGTGCTAGCCTTGAGCAAAAAGAAGCTCGGGGACAATGCCCAGGCCGAGTCCAAGCCCCAGGACTGGCTCCCCGCCAAAAAAAAGTGGAGGATGAGAGGGGAAGAATGGAAGGGTAAGTTTGATTCTGGTATACGGTATGGATGTATTGAAATGTCCCAAGAACTCCCCTTGTACAATGAATATATGCTAGTAGCAAATCTTTTTTAAGATAGAACCACAGAAATGAACCAGTAACAAAAGAACATTCAGACAATATGACTGCTGCAATTATATTGAAATTAATATTTCAAAATGAATGCTTTTTAATCGCCAAAAGAGCCAGGTGTGGTGGTACATGCCAATAATCCTAGTACTTGGAGGGGCAAAAGCAGGAGGATTGAGAGTTTGAGGCAAACCTTTGCTACATCATCACTTTCCAGGCTAGCTTGGGCTACATACTAGTCAGACCTTACCTCCAAAAAAACAAAATTAAGCAAAATTACCAAAGGGAGCCAGGCCCTGGTGGCTCACACCTATAATCGTAGCTACTCAGGAGGCTGAGATCTGAGGATCGCGGTTCAAAGCCAGCCCAGGCAGGAAAGTCTATGAGACTCTTATCTCCAACAAACCACCAGAAAAACGGAAGTGGTGCTGTGGCTCAAAGTGGTAGAGGGCTAGATAGTTTTGCAGTGCTAGGGGTAGAACGCAGGTTAGGAGAGAATGAGAAGCTTTGGGAATGCTGAATTCTTGGCCTGGTGGTGCCACAAGTCTGTTTACTCTGTAGTCACTGGTGCATCTTCATGTTGGGCTGTTGTTTTTTGTTTTTGCTTTTGTCTTTGGGGGATTATATTTCAAATCAGAAGGTTTTGTTAAGAAAGCTCAGAGCTGAGTGCCAATGGCTCACGCCTGTAATCCTAGCTACTCAGGAGGCTGAGACCTTAGGATCGTAGTTCAAAGCCAGCCCTGGCAGGAAAATCCACGAGACTCATCTCCAACAAACCACTAAAAAATCCGAAGTGGCGCTGTGGCTCAAATGGTAGAGTGCTAGCCTTGAGCTGAAGAGCTCAGGGTCAGTGCCCAGGCCCAGAGTTCAAGGCCCACGAATGCCAAAAATAAAAATAAAAGCAAAAGCTCAGCAGGGGTTGCAGGGCACAGGGAGTTTCCAGCGTTGAATCATGCATTTCATACAGTGAAACCTACAGTGTGTGGCTGTGAGGTCTCCTGATCCCTGAATCACAGCCACTTCCAGTTCTGGTGTCTTGCCTAGTAGTGGGTAAGGAGGATGACTAAAAATATGTCAAACAAGCCGGGTGATGGTGGCTCACGCCTGTAATCCTAGCTACTCAGGAGGCTGAGATCTGAGGATCGCAGTTCAAAGCCAGCCCGGGCAGGAGAGACCGTGAGACTCCTATCTCCAATAAACCACCAGAAAACCGGAAGTGGCGCTGTAGCTCAAGTGGTAG
>NW_012267425.1:920254-934829 GCF_000151885.1 Dipodomys ordii | reverse complement strand
TTTTTTTTTTTGTCCTCCATGGGGCTTGAACTCTGGGCTTGGGCGCTGTCCCTGCACTCTTCAGCTCAAGGCCAGTGCTCTACCGCTCGAGCCACAGAGCCACTTCCGGTTTTCGAGTGGTTTATTGGAGATAAGAGTCTCATGGACTCCTGCCTGGGCTGGCTTTGCCTGAGTAGCTAGGATTACAGGCGTGAGCCACTGGCGCCTGGCTTCCCTCTTCCTATAATGATACTATTCATTGGATTATGGCCAATTCTTACCCAATATGACTTTATGATAAGTTGATTACATCTACAAAGACTCTCTTTCCTAACTAGGCTGTGTTTACAGATGCTAGGTAGACAGGAATTTGGGAAGGAGAACATTTGATACAGTTCATACTGGGAAACAGAGTGAGGGAAGGGATGACATTGTTCAAAAAGAAATGTACTCATGGCTGGGAGTATGGCTTAGTAGGAGAATGCTTGCCTAGCATGCATGAAGCCCTGGGTTCAATTCCATCATACCACATAAACAGAAAAAGCCCAAAGTGCCACTGTGGCTCAAGTGGTGGAGTGCTAGCCTTGAGCAAAAGAAGCCTAGGGACAGTGCCCAGGCCTTGAGTTCAAGCCCCAGGACTGGGAAAAAAAAAGAAAAAGAAAGAAAGAAATGTACTCACACTTGTGTGTGGGTGGCTCACACTTGTAATCCTAGATACTCAGGAGGCTGAGATCTGAGGATCATGGTTTAAAGCCAGACTGGGCAGAAAAGTCCATGAGACTTTTTCTTTTTTTTTGGTTCGGTCGTGGGGCCTGAACTCTGGGCCTGGGCGCTGTCCCTCAGCTCTTCAGCTCAAGGCTAGCGCTCTACCACTTGAGCCACAGTGTCACTTCTGGCTTTTTTTCTTTTTGCTTATGTGGTGCTGAGGAATCGAACCCAGGGCCTCAGGCATGCAAGGCAAGCGCTCTACCACTGAGCCATCTTCCCAGCCCCACCATGAGACTTTTTCTTTTGTTGGTCACAGGGCTTGAACTCTGGGCCTGGGCACTGTCCCTCAGCTCTTCAGCTCAAGGTTACCACTGTACCGCTTGAGCCACATCACCACTTACATTTTTTTCTGTTTATGTGGTGCTGAAGAACCGAACCCAGGCCTCATACATTCAAGGCAAGCACTCCACCACTGAGCCACCTTCCCAGCCCTGACAAGACTCTAGAAAACTGAAAGTGGGGGCTGGGAAGGTGGCTCAGTGGTGGAGTGCTTGCCTTGCATGCATGAGGCCCTGGGTTCGATTCCTCAGCACCACATAAACAGAAAAAGCCAGAAGTGGCGTTGTGGGCTCAAGCAGTCGAGCGCTCGCCTTGAGCTGAAGAGCTGAGGGACAGCGCCTAGGCCCAGAGTTCAGGTTTCTGACCGGCAAAAAAAAAAAAAAAAAAAACAACTGAAAGTGGAAATGTGGCTCAAAGTGGTAGAGTGCTCACCTTGAGTGAAAGAGCTCAGTGACAGTACTCAGGTCCTGAGTTCAAGCCCCACAATCAACCAAAAAAAAATAATGTACTTATTACCTGATTTATGTATCTATAACCCACCTGTGTATTCCTTTTATAATAACCATGCAAACATTTTTTTTTTGGGTCCGGTTGTGGGGCCTGAACTCTGGGCCTGGGCGCTGTCCCTCAGCTCTTCAGCTCAAGACTAGCGCTCTACCACTTGAGCCACAGCACCACTTCCGACTTTTTTCTTTTTGCTTATGGGGTGCTGAGGAATCAAACCCAGGGCCTCATGCATGCAAGGCAAGTGCTCTACCACTGAGCCATCTTCCCAGCCCCCATGCAAACATTTTTAAAAAGCTTACTGAGTTAGGGGTGTAGGTGAGTTGTAGAGATCATGCTCAATCCCCTGGTAAAATTACAGTGAACATTCAAATACACCCATTTCCTAGATTCTGTTTTTAACATTTTAGAATTCTTATCACACATCTTTTGCCTAGTGTTTTTCCATTTTATTTTTGGTGCATTTCAAGGTAAGTTACAAACAGAAATTTCACTTTTTCTTAGCCAGCATACATATTCTGAAGGAGAGAATTCAAGATTTGGTTCTGTTTATCTGTGTGTGTGTGTATGCTAGTACTAAGCTTGAACTCAGAGCCTGGGCACTATCTCTGAGCTTTTTTTTTTTTTTTTTTGTTCCGGTCATGGGGCCTGAACTCTGGGCCTGGCCGCTGTCCCTCAGCTCTTCAGCTCAAGGTTAGTGTTCTACCACTTGAGCCACAGCACCACTTCCGACTTTTTTCTTTTTGCTTATGTGGTGCTGAGGAATCTAACCCAGGGCCTCAGGCATGCAAGGCAAGCACTCTACCACTGAGCCACCTTCCCAGCCCTCTCTGAGCTTTTTTGCTCAAGGCTAGCACTTTACCATTTGAGCCACAGCTCCACTTCTGGCTCTCTTTTTGGTGATTATTTGGAGATAGAGTCTCAAAAGCTTTCCTACCAGAGCTGTCTTTGAACTGCAGTCCTCAAATCTCAGCTTCCTGAGTACCTAGGATAACAGGCATGAGCCACAGGTGTAGGGCTGTGATTATCATTTTGTTTGTAACAATTACTATCTGAGAGAACAAAAGACTGTATGGAAAACAATACAAGTCTCCCCCCCACTTCGTTTGATACTATGTCTTTCATTTTCTGAGTGTAGCTGTTACTCTTTCTTTTCCATTATATAAATGTCAGGGAAGGACAATCTTATACAATTTTACACTAAGTAACCACTAACACACTGGGATTGCTCTTGTCAAAGAGGCCAAATGAAAGAAATAGTTTCCTAGCCTGGCTCCAGTGGCTCATGCCTGTAATCCTAGCTACTCAGGAGGCTGAGATCTGGCAATTGTGGTTCCAAGTCAGCTTGGGCAGGAAAGTCCATGAGACTCTTATTTCAAATTAACCACTAGAAAGCCAGAAATGATGCTGTGGCTCAAAGTGATAGAGCACTAGTCTTGAGTGAAAGAGTTCCAGGTCAAGCCCCATGACCAACAAAAAAAGAAAGTTTCCCCTATTTTTTTTTTTGGGGGGGGGTGGTGGTTGGAGATTGGGATTCCTACCTTCCATTTTCTTTCATGGGCTAGCACTCCAACAAGTAAGTCACACCTCCAACCTCAAGGGCATTGTGGTTTTTTGTTTTTGTTTTTTGGTACCAGTCCTGGGGCTTGAACCCAGGCCAGTCTGGGCCTGGGCACTGTCCTGGAGCTTCTTTTGCTCAAGGATAGCAGTCTACCACCTGGGCCATAGAGCTGTTTATGACTTTTTCTGAGTAGTTTATTGGAGATGACGACTTTCCTGCCCAGGCTGGCTGTGAACTGTGATCCTCAGATCTCAGCATCCTGAGTAGAAAGGATTATAGGCATGAACCACCAGTAAACTGCAGGGTAGGTTTTTTTTTTTTTTTGGTGGTGGTGTTTGAGCTCTGGGCCTGGGTGCTGTCCCTTAGCTGTTCAGCTCAAGGCTAGGGCTCTACCACTTGAGCCACAGCACCACTTCCAGCTTTTTCTGCTTATGTGGTGCTGAGGAATTGAATCCAGTGCCTCATGCATGCGAGGCAAGCACACTACCTCTGGGCCACCTTCCCAGCCCTGTTCCTTAGCTTTTTGTGTTCAATACTAGCACTCTATTACTTGAGCCATAGCTATATGCTGAGGAATCGAACCCAGGGCCTCATGCATGCAAGGCAAGCACTCTACCACTGAGCCACCTTCCCAGCCCCACATCTTCTGATTTTTTTTTTTTTTTGGGTCCGGTCGTGGGGCCTGAACTCTGGGCCTGGGCGCTGTCCCTCAGCTCTTCAGCTCAAGGTTAGTGTTCTACCACTTGAGCCACAGCGCCACTTCTGGCTTTTTTCTTTTTGCTTATGTGGTGCTGAGGAATCGAACCCAGGGCCTCAGGCATGCAAGGCAAGCACTCTACCACTGAGCCACCTTCCCAGTCCCCTACTGGTTTTGAATTCAGATGGTTCATTAGAGATGAGTCTCATGGACTTGTCTTCCTCAGGGTAGCTGTGACTCTTGGATCTCAGCCTCCTGCATAGCTAGTATTACAAGTGAAAGGCACCACCATCCAGCTGGTTATTTCTTTCTTCCCTCCTTTTTTTTTGCTGTTATTGATGAAAACAGTGTTTTCTGTTTCTTTGCTTTCTTGTATTTTTGTTTGTTGTCTTGTTCATCTGTCTTTGTAGGGATAGGAGAATACAGAAATGGAGGATGATCAAATGTAGCAGTGATACTCACTAGATACTATGTTGAAAATGAACTTACTATACTATGAGTGGGTATGGAAGGGGAAAATTGAGAAAGAGTGTGGAAGGAGTAACATTGTCCAGAAAGAAATATACCCATTTGCCTGACTTACACCACACTTTATAATAATTTTTAAAAGGCAGTTTCCTGTCCTCGTCTTACTTACCTTTTTAGTGAAATCGTTAGTAATGATGTCTTTGCAAGCATGTTTCCCCCCATGGTTTTATCCTTTCTCTTCTTGTATGTTTCTGGACCCTTCTCTCTGCTCATGGTAAGTGCTGGTATTTCTGCATGGATATGAGCCTGAGCCTTCTCCTCCCTCCCCTCTAAGGCATATTTCTCCCCTCCCCTGTATCAGGTAGGGCTTTTCTGAAGGAAAAAGGATAACACCTTCACCTTAAGCAGACAGAAAGCCCAGGCTTGAGTGTGGGACTCTGAGGAACTGGCCCTGCCCAGCACAACCGGGTCCACCGGTAGAGCTTGACCCCGCCTCCCTTTTCATTAGATTACGCGCCTGGAGACACGTACAGCCAACCAGTGAAAAGGAGTGGCCTTGAGTGCTAAGCTCTTGGTTCAATCACCGATGATTCACGAGGAAGGTCTGATCTGGAACCAATGATCAGGTTGGGCGGAGCTCTGGCGGAGACGATGGTCATGTGATGTGGGATAGCTGCCTTCCCGGGCAGTGAAGGCAAAGGCTGTGATGGCGGCGACTGTGTTGACTTGGGTACAGACCGGGACGCAGTGGGCCCTGGCGATCTGGCGAATGCCGTGGCTACCGCTTTTGCTGATGTTGGCGGCGGCGGCTGCGGAGCAGCAAGTACCGCTGGTGTTGTGGTCCAGTGATCGGTGAGCAGGCCGGGTTGGGCCCGGCCGGGCTGGGCTGGGGAGGGCTGTGCTGCGCGCAGCGGCAGCTGAATCTCCTGACTCCGTGGGTGTCCTCGGCGAGAGGCTACGAGGCCCCAATGAGGGCTGACTCTTGCTCGGGGGGCGCGCTCCACAAGTGCAACGATCAGAACCCCATGTCGTGCTCATCCCATGGGCTTTGGATCTCAAGCCATGAGTCCCCGCATGACAGTACCTCTTGTGTCTCCTGTCAGGGACTTGTGGGCTCCAGCAGCCGACACGCACGAGGGACACATCACCAGCGACATGCAGCTTTCTACCTACCTAGATCCCGCCCTGGAACTGGGTCCCCGGAATGTGCTTCTCTTCCTGCAGGACAAGGTGTGCCCCTTCTTCCCTTACCTGCTCTGTCCAGGCAGACCCCCTCCCTCCGGCCCCTTCTGCAACACCCATTCCCCAAGGAAAGCTCCAGTGGTCTGTCCCGACTTAGGGACATGTGGCTGGATTCTTGGGAAGGCCTCTGGGAGAAGCTTCAGTTGAAATGGTGAGAGCCATGGAAATGGCACCAACTTAATGGGAGAAAACAAGGGATCACCAAGCACTTTAGAATGATAGGGATTATCATAGCTGTTTACAGAAGAAAAGATGTGTATGAGGGTAAGTGACTTGCCCAAGGTCACACAGCTAAACATTTGGCAGAATTGTAATTCTAATTATAATGATCATTAAAGGAGTTCTTGGGAAAGGGCCCCTCATGTAGAGCTTCATATGCCCTGTGCTGAACGGATGTCATTATCTTGGTTCCCTGCTTGGATTTGCTGACGTTCCAGAGCTTAGAGACCGCACATTGGTTCCACCTTGACAAATATGCTGTTTTTCCTCTACTCCAGGTCTCTGTCCCCCAAAACAGACGTGTAGATCACAGGGAGATTCTAGGGCAGCGCCAGAATTTGGTTGGGAGACTGTCAAGTCTCTACTTGTCCCTTCCTCATTAGTGGCCTACCTGGCTCATTCTCCTTGTGCCTTTAACTCTGTTAGTGTGTCAGATGGTAGATGAGGCTGCTCACGCTTGCTGGAGTCCTTCGGAGAGGTGGCATATAATGTCAGAATGGAACTCATTCCTAGTGTTACCACTTTTCAGCCTTTGGACACATAACCTTCATAAATGATAGTTTCTGCAACTGTAAAATGAACGCCACCTGCACCAGAGGACTGTGGGAAATAATCTGCATGAAACTTTGAGCTCAGGTTCCTTACTTTTAGGAGACACTTCTGTTGATTCATTGGTGAAAGATGGAGTGCCTAGCATGTATTAGATATTGTTAAGTGGTGGGACTGTTGGAGTGAGCAGAATAAACTAAGACCCTAGCCTAGGAAGATGGCCTCACGAGGGCACATTGACAAATGCTATCTGTCCATTTTATTTAGGAGCCAGTAGTTCAGTGTAGCAAAGGAAGCAGGCTAAGAGGGCAGAGGGACTGGGGACAGTGGTCTGGATAATAGTGATGGGAGATGGTATCTTGATGAGGGGAGAGAGGGAGGGAGCCATGTGGTTTTGGGAGAAGCACATTTCTGGTGGGGAAGCTTTAGGTGCAAAGACCATGGGCAAAGAATGCCTTCGGTGAGTTCAAGGAATGCTGCTGTGACTGGGGCCGAGGGAGTGAGACAAAGGGGCCAGAGATGGGCTGCTAGGTCTCTAGGCAATGAGAGGGCTGTGTCGTACATGTGGGAAGGGGGAAGGTCAGGTGCAGTGTTAAATATGGCAGAAAGCCTTGGGTAATGTAGAGCAGGGAGCTATGGCCTGATGGACACACCACAGGCCAGCAAACAGCCAGCATTCCTGCCCAGAAAGGAGGGGAGGCTGGGCTAGTGTGTGTACCAAACAATGAGGTTAGGGAAGCTGATTAAGATAAACTCTGGACCATACTGGAAGAAGCCAGAGAAAGGGAGGGAGGTGGAGGTTGGGGTAAAGGGTAAACACTAAAGGACACAGGTAGATTGTAAGGGAAAGGGCTGGGCTGGGGTTACTGTGTTCCTGAGAGCCCAGGTGACTTAAGTACTTCCTCCCACCAGAAAATGGTGGGGCAGGGGCTTCCTATCTTATAAGGATCCTGTCCAGACTGGACTCAGCTGCTTCTCCTTTGCTCTGACTTCTACTTGAATGCTCTTCCCTTCCCCCAGCTTCCCTCTTCCCTCCCCAGTTCCTCTTGTCCGCTGACTACTACTCCTGAGCTTACCACAAGACAGCTGCCCATGAGCCTCTCAACCTCATGATTGCCTTCTGTGTTGTTGCCCTTCCCTAGAGTGCTGGAGGACAGCCTTCTGTCCTACCCCCATTCCCAGGCCCCACCTGACAGGCTATAAATGATTTTGTTCCCCTAAGAATGCACGGGGCCCCCCTGCTTTGCCTCCTTTTCCTTGGCCAATCTTCTGAGATGTCTCTTCTGCTTCCATACTAGCTAAGCATTGAGGATTTCACAGCATATGGTGGTGTGTTTGGAAATAAACAGGACAGCGCCTTTTCTAACCTGGAGGTAAGAGTTGTCTCCCAGCCCTAGGCCATGGGGAGTGCCATCCCGTGTCCACTCTCCTAGCACAATAAGAACTGTAGTCTTCAGAGCTACATACGGGATGGTAAGGTGTGCTATACCTGCAATCTCAGCTACCTGAGAGGCAGAGGCTGGAGGATCAAGAGTTCACACCAGTCTAGGCTAAGGTAGTGAGACCCTATCTCAAAAACAAGCAAACAGGGCTGGGAAGGTGGCTCAGTGGTAGAGCGCTTGCCTCGCATGCATGAGGCTCTGGGTTTGATTCCCCAGCACCACATAAGCAAAAAGAAAAAAAGCCGGAAGTGGCGCTGTGGCTCAAGTCGTAGAGCGCTAGCCTTGAGCTGAAGAGCTAAGTACAGCACCCAGGCTGAGTTCAGGCCCCACGACTGGACCCAAAACAAAACAAAAAATATGTGGCCGCTGGTAATCCTAACTACTTCGGAGGCCAAAAATCTAAGGATTGTGGTTCAAAGCCAGCTGGGGTAGGAAAGCTGTGATACTCTTATCGCCAAATAGTCACAGAAAAATCTGGAACTGGAGCTGTGGTTCAAGTGGTAGAGTGCTAGCCTTGAGCAAAAGGAGCTCAGTGACAGCATCCAAGCTGAGTTCAAGGCCCAGGTCCAACAGAAAAAACAAATTTAGGTGCTGGTGGCTCATGCTTGTAATCCTAGCTGCTCAGGAAGCTGAGATCTGAGGATCTGGGTCTTATCTCCAATTAACTACCCTAAAAAACTGGAAGTAGAGCTGTGGCTCAAGTGGTAGAGTGCTAGCCTTCAGCACAAAAAGCTCAGGGACAGCGCCAAGGCCCAAAGTTCAAGCCCCAGGACCAGCATAAAAAAAATAAAAATTAAAAAAAAATTAAATTAAAAATAAAACAGGGTGGGAATATGGCTTAGTGGTTAAAGTACTTGCCTAGCATGCAGTAAGCCCTGGGTTTGATTCCTCAGTACCACATAAACAGAAAAAGCAGGAAGTGGTGCTGTGGCTCAAGTGGTAGAGCACTAGCCTATGCAAAAAAAGCTCAGGGACAGTGCCCAGGCTCTGAGGTCAAGCCCCAGGACTGGCAAAACAAAAATGAAAACAAAAAACACCACCACCAACAGAGAACCAAAAGGGTTATGGCTATAACTCAGTTGGCAGACTGCTTTCTTGGCATATTTGATGAGTCTGGTTCAATCCCAGTACTGGGAAGAAAACAGAGGTGCTGATTTTGAACGCAGAAGGGCCTGGGATATAAGCGTCAGGAACTCTGGGGAAGGGGTACACACACGTTCTGCCTCTGTAAGACCCCTGTGTGGATGTGGCTTGCCAGGGAGGTTTGGGGGATTAGCAGGTGCCCACTGTTTCCTGCTTCACTCTTCTGCCTCTCCCCTATCCCCAGAATGCCTTGGACCTCGCCCCTTCCTCATTGGTACTTCCTGCTGTCGACTGGTATGCAGTTAGCACTCTGACCACCTACCTGCAGGAGAAGCTTGGGGCTAGTCCCCTGCATGTGGACCTGGCCACCCTTCGGGAGCTGAAACTCAATGCCAGCCTCCCTGCCCTGCTGCTCATCCACTTACCCTATACAGCCAGGTATGGCCTGGGTGCCCACTTCCAGCCTCCAACCTTGGGATGCACAGAGGGGCTCGGGGCTTTGGTGGTATAGTTCATCCAAAGATGGTCATCTTCCCTCATGTACCACCTTAAAATCCTTCCAGAAGATTCCACGTATGCCCAGAAGAGGCAGGAAGGACCTCCTACCACGTAGTAAGCTAGAAGTAGGTGCTCAGCACTGACCTAGACCTATTGTACCTCTGGGGACAGAGCAGACATGGCCCCATTTTGGGGGATCCTCCCTGCTGGCTAGTACCTGTTCAAAGAGCAAGTGCCAACCTGATGCCAAGGGCTCATGGGTAATCTTACTTACTCAGGAGACTGATATCTGAGGACTGCAGTTTAAAACCAGCCCGGGTAGGGAAGCCTATGAACTCTTTATCTCCAATAAACTCCTAAAAAAGCCAGAAGTAAGCTGGGCACTGGTGGCTCACACATGGAATCCTAGCTACTCAGGAGTTTGAGATCTGAGGATTGTGGTTTAACTCCAGTCTATCAGGCTTTTTTTTTTGGGTGGGGGTCGGGGGTCGGTCATGGGGCTTTAACTCAGGACCTGAGTGCTGTCCCTGAACTTTTTTTTTTTTGGTTGGTCATGGGGCTTGAACTCTGGGCCTGGGCGCTGTCCCTGAGCTCTTCAGCTCAAGGTGAGTGCTCTACCACTTGAGCCACAGCGCCACTTCCGGTTTTCTGGTGGTTAATTGGATGTAAGAGTTTCAGGACTTTCCCGCCTGGGCTGGCTTTGAACCGCTATCCTCAGATCTCAGCCTCTTGAGTAGCTAAGATTATAGGCATGAGCCACTGACGCCTTGACCTCGAGACTGTTATTTCCAGTAAACTATTCAGAACAAGCTAGAAGTGGTGCTGTGGCTCAAGTGGTATAAAGTGCTAGCCTTGAGCATAGAGGTTCTGGAGTTCAGTCCCTGAGTTCAAGCCCCAAGACTGTCAAAAAAAAAGTCAGAAGTGGAGGTGTGGCTCAAGTGATAAAGCACTAGCCTTGGGCAAAAAAGAAGCTCAGGGACAGTGCCTCAGTTCTGAGTTCAAGCCTCAGGACCAGCACAAAAAACAGCAAGTGACAAGACACTTGAACTTGACTGCAAAGCCAGAGGAGAGGAGAAATTGGAGTATAGTGGGTTGCTGGCAAGGAGGAGCAGCTGCAGGGGCTGTGGGGAGGGTAGTGGGCTTCAGAGAGCTCTTCTAAGTCAGCTGTTTGCACTTGAGGGCCGAGTCACCTACTAGGATCTCAAGCTGTGTCTCCTTCATAGCTCCGGTCTGATGGCGCCCAGGGAAGTTCTCACAGGCAATGGTGAGTGGGGCCAGGGAGGATTCATGTCCTCATTTTGCCCATACACCTGGATCAGAGAGCTGCCCCACAGCTCCTTAGCCTTCCCTCACTGTCTCTCAGGGACTGCTGAACAGGATCATGACTGTTCCCTGGCCATGTCCTGCTGGAGCCAGATCCACCTGGCAGAGGTGTATAAGCTAGGGGCCAGGGATCCAGTCTCTGCTCAGGCCAGGTGAATCCGGAGTTTTGGACTTAAAATGAGTAACATTGAGAAAAACAAAAGGATTGTTTTTGCTATGAAGGGCAGTCCTCCATGGACATGCAGTTCTATATGTATACATACAACGTGTGTGTGTGTGTGTGTGCGTGCGTGTGTACGTGTGTACACACATTACTTTTAACATCATGCAGAAGGTCTCTAAGGCGTGTGGTAGGAAGTGTTGCTTTATGCGGGCTGCTCAGTGACCTGGTTCTCTGCTCTTATCACCCTTCAGATGAGGTCATTGGGCAGGTGCTGAGCACACTCAAATCTGAAGATGTCCCGTACACAGCAGCTCTCACAGCTGTCCACCCTTCCAGGGTATGTGGCCTTCCAGCAGAGTTCAGGGGAATATAGGGCAGGAAGATGACTCTGGTGGGATGACCCTGGGGAGGACTAGGAAGTGTTAAATCCTGTTTTCTCTATCCCGAGGGCAGCCCTCCATCTTGTTTTGTGATTGGGCAGCATTCTTACATGTTCAGTCCAAGTGATCTTGAGTTTGAGGTGGAGGGAATATGATCAGTACTAGGGAACAATGTGGGCAAGCTGGAGGAAAAGCTTCCTCTGACAAGGTGGGACTTTGAGCTAGTGGACAGGCTTCTCATTGGAGAGGGGAAGGAGGGTATGCCGGTGGGTTAAGTCTTAGTCCTAGGGCTGTTAAAAGAAGGCCTGCTGGGTGTTTCTGCAGGTGACCCGTGATGTAGCCATGGTGGCTGCTGGGTTAGGCCGCCAGCTGCTTCAAACACAGACAGCAGCACCAACTGTGATCCATCCTCCTGTGGTTTATAATCGCACTGTGCCACGGATTCTGTTCTGGGCCCAGAACTTCTCTGTGGCATACAGTGGCCAACTGGAGGACCTGACCCACCTCACCTTTGGGGTGCAGGACCTCAACCTGACTGGCTCCTTCTGGAATGATTCCATGGCTTGGTAAGAGTTTTAGGGGGTCAGTGGGGCAAACTCACTGGTAACACTGGGGAGGGAGGGGGTGGGAATGGGTCAAGCGTGGCTCCTAGAGCTGTTGAGAGGCGGCCGGTGGGTGTTTCTGGGGGGACTATGCTGCCACGTGGCCTTCTGCCACTGGGTAGATCCGGGTCAGGGCAGGTGTGTGGGTGGGGGGTAAGCATGAGGTCAGCTGTGAAGGGTAGGTGGCATTGAGGTGTGCACTGATGGGCTGCTAAAGGGGGAGCTCTCACAGTTCTGCTTTCCTGTGCTCTGTAACCCTTGGTTGGAATCTGAGCTATCAACAGCACAGGACCACCCAGGAACCTGGCCCTTGCCCATTGAGTACCAGCTCTGAGTCTGCATCATGGGTGAATACTAGACCAGCTGCCAGAGCCAGCTCCTATATACTCCATTTTCCATCACCCCCAAAGCCCAAAGCAGGCAGCTCAGCAACCCCAAGAGGTTGCTAAAAGAATGATGGGCAATAGAGTCAGAGAAACCAGAGGAAGGAGTCCTGGAGGTGCGGGACTTGGGTTATGGCTCCCAGCTCTGTTCCTGGCTTCGTTAGGATTGAGCCTCAGATTTCCCATCTGTCAGGTGAGGACACGGCCTGTAGATGGTTGTGAGGACCTAGGGCAGCTTAAGTAAGAGAAAACCTGCTGGGCGCCCATGGCTCACGCCTGTAATCCTAGCTGCTCAGGAAGCTGAGATATGAGGATCAGGGTTCAAAGCCAGCCTGGACAGGAAAGTCTGTGAGACTCTTATCTCCAATTAACCACCAGAAAACCAGAAGTAATGCTGTGGCTCAAGTGGTAGAACTCTAGCCTTGAGCTGAAGAGCTGAGGGGCAGCATCTAGGCCCAGAGCAGACAAAAAAAGAAAAAAAGAGAAAACCTGAGGGACTTACTCCTCTAACCTGCTCTGGAGGACCCTGGGAATGTGGCTCAGGTGGCGAAGCACCAGTCTAGCAAGCAGTACGTCCTGAATAGGAATCCAAGTACTGCCCAAAGTTCATGCATTATTTGTTTGACCTGGAGGCATGGTTCAAGTGGTTGAGCCCTTTCCTAGCAAGTACAAGGCTCCGAGTTTAATCCCCAGAACTACAACATAATGAAATGAAGTAAGCAAATCAATCACTCAAGCCCCTCCTAGAGCCTGACAGCACCCTTCTCCCTCATCCTACAGGCTTTCACTGACCTACGAACAGCTCTTCGGTACAGTGGTGACATTCAAGTGAGTCTTGGGGGTAGTTGTGCTGGTGGTGGGGCTGATGTGGTTCTGGTCTTCCCTGTTACCCCCCCTGACATCATTACTGCCCCTCCCTCAGGTTCATCCTGAGTAACCGATTCTACTCAGTATCTGCCCGACACTGGTTTACCATGGAGCGCCTCGAAATCCACAGCAATGGCTCTGTCGCTTCCTTCAACACTTCCCAGATCACAGGACCCAGCATCTACTCCTTCCATTGTGGGTATGTCAGCAGTGCTCGCAAGAGTGGCAACCTCCTCGTGGCGGCCACGGAGCCCTCTCTCTGGCATATTACTCTTCAGGACTTCCAGGTATGGAACAGGAAGGGAAGGAGGGAAGGAGGGTGGGCCTGGAATGTCAGCATGGCTTGGGCATGCAGTGGACAGTCCTGTATACTTCCTTTCTGGATATGTGGACTGTGCACTGACTACAGACTGCAGCCCTGGCTGGGCATCCTGTCTGACCTGTGTCCCTATGTTCCCGCAGATCCAGGCTTTCAATGTGACAGGTGAGCAATTCTCCTATGCCAGTGACTGCGCCGGCTTCTTCTCCCCTGGCATCTGGATGGGGCTGATTACCTCCCTCATCATGGTTTTCATCTTTACCTACGGCCTGCACATGATACTCAGCCTCAAGACCATGGATCGCTTTGATGACCATAAAGGCCCCGCCATCTCTTTAACCCAAATTGTGTGAGCTGTGGCACTGAGATGGTCACTTTCTCACCCTGTGGATCCCCTTTTCCTACGGATAGCATGAACCTCCTATTGCCCTCAGCCTGTCTTGCTCCCTCCTCCACCTGCTGAGGGCTTTTCCTGGGGCTGCCCCACCATCCCTATCAAGATGTATATATTCTGCATAGACCTGAAGACATCTCTCAGATTCAGAGTCCTAAAGTGTAAGGGATATTAGTGCTAGGGTCTCATTTCTTATTTATTCTGTCGGTCCACTATTGTAAGTGCATTGTAAGTGCTTTTTGTGTAGGTGTAGCGTATGCTCCCTTCAGAAACTTTCTGGGACTCTGCTGCAGCCAGAAGCCTGAGGTTGTGAGTTTGGGAGCGTGTGGAAATACTACTCAACTGTCTGCCTAGCTTGGCTAGCATCATAATTTTTATTTTTGTGATGTGATAAGCATAAACAGTACATCTGATTTCTTTCTGTGGCCTGAAAAAGGGACCTTCACGACAGGTGGGCTGAGTGTGCTCACTGGGTGTCTGTCATGTTCCCACTAGGAGTGCCTGGCAGGAGCTTGGGGTGCTCTTATTATTCCCTTCGTAATAAAAATAAGGTCAGATCACCATGTCCTGTCCTCTCGTTACTTATTTCATGCCCTTGGCTAAGGGGGGTGGTGCTGGGCCAAGCCCCCACGGGAGACCGCGAGGTTGGAAGGGTCTCTAGCGAGCTGGGACCTTCACCAGTCGTGGGAATGGAGGGCAAGTCAAGGCCGAGTCCATCCTTGTGCTTCGACATCTTGGGAGGAGCTCGCCCTGACAATGGCAGCTCTTACCTCGCGAGCCGGCGGCAGCGAGTCCCCCTCTGCGGCAGCGGCGCGCGTCCAGTCCACGGGGCCGCGCCGAATCTCCCAGGGGACG
>NW_012267425.1:899330-920119 GCF_000151885.1 Dipodomys ordii | reverse complement strand
AAGGATCCCTCATGGGGCGCAGCACTGACCACCAATCCGCCCCGCCCCACACCTGTCTGGACCCTCAGCGAGTGGCATCGCCGGCATAACTGACCTAGTGCTGGGAGCCAGACGCTAGTAGTCCTTTTAGGAAACAAAGAGGGAAAGCTGTGGCCCCTGTGAGGAGGGACTGGTCGCGGGGAGAGGACGGGACTCTTTGACGCGGCGGAGGGGTCCGGTGACGGCCCGGCGCCGCCATCTTTGGTTCAGTGCGGCGGCGGCGGAGTCGGTAACGGCAGCTGTGGTAAAGGAGGAGGAGGAGCCGAGCGGGCGCTGGCACTGACACGGACACTGGCACCGAAGCCTGACCATGGACGAGGAATACGATGTGATCGTGTTGGGGACCGGCCTTACTGTAAGTGAAACCTTAAGCGCTCTTCTCAGCACATCACGCCCTCTCCACCTCCGACGGCCGTGCGGACCTCGGCCGCGGGACCCATCTTCCCCATTATTGCTATGTTCCATTCGGGTTTCCGCTACCATGTCCCTGAATAGGGTCCGTCGCAGGCCGCTCTCTTCCAAACCCCTTCCCGTCCTTCTTACCTTGGCCTGTTGGACGAGAAAACTCACCCCCCACTCGACTCGAAGCCCCCAGACCCCGCCCACCTAGCCCCCACCCATCAGCTGCTTGACATCCCCTCCCATCATCCCCTTCCATCTTGTGTTCATCTCGGTGGGGATGAGGTCTGAAGCCACGGGGGTTGAGGGCCTTGCCTGGGTTGGCCTTCATCTTGCCTCTCTGGGGGGAGGGGGGGCAGGCACCCAGAGAATGTTCCAGAAGCTGCAACAGTAACCACATTCCTACTCCCCCACCCAGGTTTCCTATGGAGACCTCAGGCTGAATAGTATCTGCAGCCTTTGTCCTTGAGTTAGTGACAGTTACTGTACGGGTTGTTTATCTTTCTCTTTTTTTCCAACCCCCATTTTGGCTTGCTCCCCTGAGATTCATCTCCCTCATGCTGGACCCAGACACTTTTCCCATGAATATGGCCCAGAAGGCACAGCCAGGAGCTCCTGCCCTTTGAAAAGCAGCCCAGGGTGGGGCCTGAGATTTCAAGGACTGACCTAATCATCACTTCCCTTTCACTTGCCCTTTGAGGTGGGGATGGGTCTTTACCCTTGGCTGCCTGTCGTTTATCTGTCTTTTTGTGCTCCTCTAAGTAGATGACTTTCTTGCAGCTTGATGCTAGAAGACTGTGCTTGTGTCTGCTGCGTGTTTTCTCTCCCTCAGAGCTTCCATTGCTTCTCTTCTCTTCACCTCTTTGCTCAGCAGCATTATAAAAGAGATTGTGCTCAGAGGAAGTGATTTATTTCTCCTAATTTCAGTAGTGAACCGGGTGGGGTTGTGTTGAAAGAGCCGTCCATTTGGCTGGTTTGTGGTGAGCAACAAATCAAAGCTACTGATAGGAACATGGGCAGGAGGGAGTTAACAGCACAAATGTCACTCCTCCCCCAGGAATGCATCCTGTCAGGCATCATGTCTGTGAACGGAAAGAAGGTGCTGCACATGGACCGCAACCCCTACTATGGGGGAGAGAGCTCCTCCATCACACCTCTGGAGGAGGTAAGACTGCCTATTCAAGGCCCACGCTCAGCCTCTCACAGGGGCATGGGTCAGAGCAGCTCCTCAAGTTCTCAACAGGAATGTAGGAAGGGTAGTCCTCGAGGTTTTTCTCTTTTTCTTCCCTTCTGTTTACAGCTTTATAAGCGTTTCCAGTTGCTGGAGGGGCCCCCTGAGGCCATGGGCCGGGGTCGAGACTGGAATGTTGACCTGATCCCCAAATTCCTCATGGCCAATGGTGAGGAAGATAAAGGAGATATTGGAGTGGGGAGAGAAGGGGGGGCGGGGCTGGGAGGACCAAAGGAAGGCAGGCTCCAGAGCAGGGGCAGTCAGATCAGTGAGAGCTGCCAGAGGGAGCCATGTTGATGTTGCTTCTCCCCACTCCCCATCCTCCCACAGGGCAGCTGGTAAAGATGCTACTGTACACAGAAGTGACTCGCTACTTGGACTTCAAGGTGGTTGAGGGCAGCTTTGTCTACAAGGGAGGCAAGATCTACAAAGTGCCATCCACTGAGACTGAGGCCTTGGCTTCTAGTGAGTATGGGCCCTCTGAGCCAGAGCCAAACTTCCCTTTGCCCAAGGTCACATTCTGCACGTGTAGTTACCACAGGCCACTTGCTTTGCAGTTCCTCTATTGTTCTTGGTTGGCACAGCAGGTTGCCAGCAAGCAAATCTACAAGTAGAGGCAACACTGGTGGGGCGGGGGTGGGGGAGCGGGGAAGCGGGTGGAATCCTTTTTTAAAAAATGTCAGCTTTTGGCAAAGGTTCCCCTTTATCTCGAAACATCTCCAAGTGGTAGAGCTGGGAGAACTTTGTCCTGCCCAATCCTCTCTTTATGCAGATGGGTAAAGTGAGGCAAAGAACAGTAGAGAGATTAACCTCAGGTCAGGTGAAGAGCTCAGGTAGGAGCTAGGGCGCCCTCTTTTTTTTTTTTTTGTTGGTTGTGGGGGCTGAACTCTGGGCCTAGGAACTGTCCCTCAGCTCTTCAGCTCAAGGCTAGCACTCTACCACTTGAGCCACAGTGCCGCTTCCGGCTTTTTTCTGTGTATGTAGTGCTGAGGAATTGAACCCAGGGCCTCATGCATGCAAGGCAAGCGCTCTACCACTGAGCCACCTTCCCAGCCCCATGGCGCCTTCTTCCTTAGACTGCCCCGGTGGGGGTTTGTCAAGTGGTGCAGAGTCTTATGATTCCCTCTACAGATCTGATGGGCATGTTTGAAAAACGACGCTTCCGCAAGTTCCTGGTATTTGTGGCAAACTTTGATGAGAATGACCCCAAGACCTTTGAAGGTGTTGACCCCCAGACTACCAGCATGCGTGATGTCTACCGGAAGTTTGACCTGGGCCAGGATGTCATCGACTTCACTGGCCATGCATTGGCACTCTACCGCACTGATGAGTGAGGGGAAGCTGGTGTGGCGGGAACCCACTTGCCTCTCCCACACCCTGCCCTCCCCACACCTGCCTGCAGCACCTGCTCTCCCCCCTGCATGTACCTTGTGTTCACTGCAGGCTCACACGTTGCCTTTCCATCCTTCCCTGCATTCACTCCACATCTTTCCCAGCCCGTGTGGGGGGTGGGAAGGCTGCGCAGCTGCCTGGGTTAGGGTGTGTACAGATGCTGCTGCTGAGCCTCTTCCCTGATTCCTATCCTCCAGCTACTTGGATCAGCCCTGTCTTGAGACTATCAACCGCATCAAGTTGTACAGCGAGTCATTGGCCCGATATGGCAAGAGCCCATATTTATACCCACTCTATGGCCTGGGTGAGCTTCCCCAGGGCTTTGCCAGGTGAAGACAAACTTTTGTTTCAGTTGACATGATTACTTAGGACTAAGGCCGAAAATGGAAATGGGCTCTTTGAGCATTCCTGTAGTGTTTCATACTTGGTATTTGTGATCTTCATTTCCTGCTCCTCATTCCTGGGTGATGGGGGGGCGGGGCACAACCCTAGTGTGTTGAAGTGCAGAGTCAAAGACAGTTCTCCATAGACATGGCTTGCTCAGCTTCTGGAAGCACTAGCACTGGGCCATTTCTTTTTTTTTCTTTTTCTTTTTTTTTTTTTTTTTTGGGTCCAGTCGTGGGGCCTGAACTCTGGGCCTGGGTGCTGTCCCTCAGCTCTTCAGCTCAAGGCTAGCGCTCTACCACTTGAGCCACAGCGCCACTTCCGGCTTTTTTTTTGCTTATGTGGTGCTGAGGAATCGAACCCAGGGCCTTAAGCATACAAGGCGAGTGCTCTACCACTGAGCCATTGGGCCATTTCTTGTGGAATTGTTCCTTCATGCTACCCTCACTAACCCTTTGCAGAATATTCTGGGTAGAAGCTCCAAAGAAGCTGGAGATGGCTCCTGAGTTTATAGCAGTGAGAAATCTGGGATGAACTACTGGATTTTCTGACTTCCTCCTGCTTCTTTTTGGTTGTTGGTGGTGGTGGTTGTGGGGCTTGAACGCACTGGGCCTGGATACTGTCCCTGAGCCTATTTGTGCTTAAGGCTACTGCTCTAGCACTTGAAGCCACAGCACCACTTCCAGTTTTCTGTTGGGTAATTAGAGATTAACGTTTCATGGGCTTTCCCACCCAGGCTGGCTTTGAATCAGGATCTTCACATTTCAGGCTCCTGAGTAGTTAGGATTACAGTTGTAAGCCACCAGCGTCCGGGTGGGGCAGTCTTTTTTATACCTCAGTGGTGGGTGGGTAGGGTGCAGTGGAATTGGTCCCTGTTGTTCTTGGGAGTGGGATTCTGCTATCCTCTTCCTACAGATTGAGTGCCATCTATGGGGGAACATACATGCTGAACAAACCTGTGGATGACATCATCATGGAGAATGGCAAGGTGGTAGGCGTGAAGTCTGAGGGAGAGGTAAGCCTTCCATGTGCAGTGATGTTACTGTGCTTGGGGAAGAGTTTGGTCACCTGCTTTGTGACTCTGTTCCCAAGGAGCCTGAAGGCTGCTGTGTCTGCTGATGTTCAGCCCCAAGGACCTCAGAGTGGAGAACTAGATATTCCAAAGGAAGTCTGCATAGCCTTTCCTCTTGGCAGGATGTACTTCTCAAAAGCCCCATGCTATGTCTATCATCAAGAAAATAATGTGACTGAGCCTAGGCTGACGCAAGGAGTATTGTGAGTTAGAGGCCAGTTAGGATACATAGTAAATATTGTCTTTAAAACAAACAAAATCCCAAAGCATTATTGCTCATAGCTCCAGCAAAAAAAAGTGCTGGGGCTGCAGAGAAGGGCCATGTATTATAGGAGCAGCAGTGGTGACAGCACAGAGGAACACTACCTGTTCTCCTTGTGGGTCAGACCTACTGCCACCCAGGGCAAGGAGTGATCCAACAAGAACAAGGTTTGTGGTGCCTTCACAGATGGCCCGCTGCAAGCAGCTGATCTGTGACCCCAGCTATATCCCAGACCGTGTGCGGAAAGCTGGCCAGGTGATCCGCATCATCTGTATCCTCAGCCACCCCATCAAGAACACCAATGATGCCAATTCCTGCCAAATCATCATCCCTCAGAACCAGGTTAACAGGAAGTCAGGTAGGCCAGACCAGAACATAACTTACCTGTTTGTTTTTTTTTGCCAGTCCTGGGGTTTGAACTCAAGCCTGGGTGCTCTCCCAGAGCTTCTCTGTGCTCAGGGCTAGCACTTTACCACTTGAGCCACAGCACCACTTCGGGCTTCTTCTGTTTATGTGATACTGAGGAATGGAACCCAGGGCTTCATAGCATGCTAGGCAAGCACTACCACTAAGCCACATTCCCAGTTCCAGTCCATCACTCTTCAGGGTGGTTGTGTTCGCCCTATCAGCTTTGGGGCTTCCTGTGCCATCTTGTAAGGAAACAAGTTGCAGTTACTGTGACAATCCCTAGGGATAGGATGGCTTGACCCATAACACTCCATGAAAGTGACAGCTTTGATACTCTGTGGCTCTGGGGAGGGGCCAGTGGGCCAGAATCATATCCAGCCCCTAGGACCCTTCTTTACATGTAGCTGTTTTCTCTGGCCAGACATCTACGTGTGCATGATCTCCTACGCACACAACGTGGCTGCCCAGGGCAAGTACATTGCCATTGCCAGCACCACAGTGGAGACTGCAGAGCCAGAAAAGGAGGTTGAGCCAGCATTGGAGCTGTTGGAGCCCATTGATCAGAAGTGAGAGCTGGGCTGAACCTGGGGCTGAAGAGGGGAGAGAGGAGGGGGAGAAGGGCAGTGAGAGAGGGGAGCCTCAATGGTAGGTGTGGAGACCAGGAAGGGCAAGGGCCTGTGATGAGTCTTCTCCATTCCCCTCCCCTTTGTCTGCCCCCTCAGGTTTGTGGCAATCAGTGACTTGTATGAGCCCATTGATGATGGTTCGGAGAGCCAGGTAAGAAGCCTATCCCCAGCCCTGGCTCTGGCTGCCCACCCAGGGACTTGGTCCCCTGACTCACCCTGGGCTGTTTGCAGGTGTTCTGCTCGTGCTCCTATGATGCCACTACACACTTTGAGACAACCTGCAATGACATCAAAGACATCTACAAACGCATGGCTGGCTCGGCCTTCGACTTTGAGAATATGAAGCGCAAACAGAATGATGTCTTTGGAGAAGCTGACCAGTGATTGCCCCGCCCTCCCCTGCCCCAGCATCCTCTGCTTCCCCCACCACATGCCCATCACCCACCTCATTGATTCACTGACCAAATCTTTAACCTTAGCGATGGTTTGGGAGATGGGAGTTGGATAGCATCCTCTTTCTTGGCCCTTCCTTATCCTAGGAAAAGAGGATTCCTCTCCTTGCGTATGTCTCCCTCCCCCTCCCCCATTCTTCTGCTCTGTTTGGGAAGGACGTGGAGGAAACGCTGACTTCTGCCTGCACTGCTCTTACCCCCACTGTAGTGGCCTTTGGAGATGCTCCCTGCCTCCCCCCCACCAACTCTTGCGTGTTGGGAGAGAAGGGGCCCTCCCAGCACAAAATTGCATTCCTTCCCCTAATTTATTCTAATTTATTAACTGGCCTGCCCTGTCTGAGCCCGAAGCCTTCTGGTGCAGCCTGGGGGCTGTTGGAATGAGCTACCCTATCCCCTTCCAGCCTTGGCCAAGCCTAGGAAAGGGGAGGTTTAGGTGTGGCCCCTTGGAGGTTGATCTTTCTGTTTTTATTCCTTGTCTTAGTGTTTGTGTTCTCTGGTACTTGCTAAAAAAATGTGAGCAAAGCAGAAGGAGGTGGGAAAATGGACCCAGACCCACGTGCCCTGCCCCATGCCTTTCCTTTATAGTGGTGGGAAACCCTTATCTTGCAAAGTGACTGTGTCTCCTTCCCCAAACTCTAGTGTGTTTCACAGGAAACAAAACCTCTCAATAAAACTGTTTGAAACCTGAATCTGGATCTTTAGATTCATTTCCTAAAAATTAGGTGCTTGGCAAGGCCTTGGTTCCCTGTGCTGGGGGGGTCTGGCTTAGCCACTGGCATCAATCAGGACTACATCCTCAGGTCAATGCAAGGAAAGTAAGAGGACCAACAACTGGTCTGTGTGTGTGTTTGCACAATTAGCCTCTGGGTCAATAGGAGGCATCAGTGTGTGGCAGTGTGTCATTGCCATCCCAACACTGGTGGGAGGGGGTTATGCAGGAGGATTGTGAATTGAGGGCCAGCCTGAGCTACATGGGGAGACTCTACTTCAAAAACAAAAAATAATTGGCCAGCCTTAAAACCATAAAGGAGGGGTGCTGGTGCATCCACTTAGGATAAGGGTTAATTTTAACATCAGGGAGCAGAAGTGCAGGAAGCCTAGGGCATAGACTTGTATCAGGAGGCGAGGCAGGGCAGGGCAGGGCAGGGCGCCAGTGGCTCATGCCTGTAGTAATACTATCTACTCAGAAGGCTGAGATCTGAAGATCGGAGTTTCAAACCAACTCAGCAGGAAAATCTGAGAATTTTGACTCCAATTAACCAGCAAAAAGCCGGAAGTGGCACTGTGGCTTAAGTGGCAAAGCGCTGGCCTTTTGCTGAGGGACAGCGCCCAGGTCCTGAATTCAAGCCCCAGGACAGGCATACCAAAAAAAAAAAGGCAGGAGGAGCTTGCCAACTTCTCAGGCTATAGGAATCACGTGTTCCAGTCACGTGCTAGTAGGAGGGCTTGAGGCGGGGCCGCGCATTTCCCGGTGGCAGACGTCACGCATCAGCTGACTTAAGGGCTGCCACCACCAAGACTCAACACAGGCCGCTGTCACAGTCTCCGGAGCTGCCGCCATGGCTCAGTACAAGGGCGCCGCGAGCGAGGCGGGTCGCGCCATGCACCTGATGAAGAAGCGGGAGAAGCAGAGGGAGCAGATGGAGCAGATGAAGCAGCGGATTGCAGAGGTGCGGTCCGGGGCCCAGGAGCATCAGATCAGGCATGCGTGCGGCGCGGGCCCCCTAGTGGCGCCGCGCGAGCCCCCTGGTGGTACCGCGAGATTTAGTTGTAGCAGTGCCCAGGCGACAGGCTAGGAGAGCTTGGTGGGCGGGGCCGGCGTCAGGAGCGGGACGCTTGCCTGTAGACCTCCAGTAGGTGACAGAAGCTAGCCGACCAGTCTCATCTGGAAAATGGGTCCAGAGTTGGACCCTACCTATCAGAGTGTGAGACAGCTATAAAAGTTCTCCAGGAGAAGGCTCTGTTTTATTGGTGGCACTAGAACCGGACAGGCCTCCTGGCGCCCTTCATCAGTACTCAGCTGCCTGGGTTCAGGTTTCCGGCCCTCAGAGCCAGACCTCCACCTGTGTCCAGTACATACCACAGGAAGCCAGGGGTAACCCTTTGTGCGTTCACCAAGGTAGGCGCGAGGCTGTCCAGTGCTCTAGGGATGAGCTGATGACAGTGGCTGAGTGATGCAGGACCAAGGAGCCCTCAGCATGAACATGAACACACCAGAGGTTTGGGGCTTCAGGGCGCAGCAGGCCCCTACCTCACCTCAGATAAGTGGGTAGCCAGGCCCAAGAAACGAGCTCTCAGGTTACTTTTTTTTTTTTTTTGGAGGGGCGGGGGTAGGTCATGGGACTTGAACTCCAGGCCTGGATGCTGCCCCTGAGTTCTTCAGCTCAAGGCTAGCGCTCAACCACTTTGACCAGCATCACTTCTGGTTTTCTTGGGGTTCATTGGAGATAAGAGTCTCTCAGACTTTCCTGCCTGGGCTGGCTTTGAACTGAGATCCTCAGATCTCAGCCTCTTGAGGAGTTAAGATTACAGACATGAGACACCGATTTGTTTTATGCTTGACACAAAGTCTTCTAGCTCTGGCCCCATTGAAAGTGGAGAGTTTCTGGCAAGTTGAAGGTTTTTTTTATCTTCTGGTCACTTGGTTTAGAGACCTCAGTGAGAGAAGGACCTATACATAATATGGCTAGTCTGAGGAGGAGAGCTCCTAGGAAGCTGTTGGCAACACCTGAAGCCAGAAGAAGGAAAATCACATATGAAGGACTGGACCCTTCAGTCATTCTTTTCTCTTTTGTCCTCTCCTGACCTCCTCCACCCACCCATCTTGGGTTTCAGAAGCTTCAACTTTAAAGGCTTGGTATGAAAAAGTCTACAGCTGTGAGGTGCTAGTGGCTCCTACCTGTAATCCTTGCTACTTAGGAGGCTGAGATCTGAGGATCACTCTTCGAAGCGAGCAGAGGCAGGAAAGTCTGAGAGACTCTTATCTCTAATTAACCATCCAAAAGCTGAAAGTAGAGCTGTGGCTTAATAGCAGAACACTAGCCTTGAGCAAAAAGAGCTTAGGGACATTGCCCAGACCATGAGTTCAAGCCCCAGACTGGCACCTAAAACAAAAGGCCAGACTTAAGTAGGACTAATGGTTGTAATGCACTGAGGGAGCTCTGAGCCCAAGCTAGAGCATGAAGGGGCTAGAGCAGTTCAGGGACGCATGGGGAATGACCCCATCTGGCTGTGTTGGCACTGGAAGTGCCCTCCCCCACCAGCTGCCAACCTCATGGACCCTTCTACCTACAAAGGAGAGAGGGACATGGGGCATATCTTTTCCAAGATTACACCATAGCATGCCTGCTGTCAGATCCAGGACTAGAAGCTAGGTTCCCAGCCGTCCGTCATTTCCACAGTGGGGTGGCCCTCACTGGCATGCTCCCTCCCCTACAGGAGAACATAATGAAATCCAACATTGACAAGAAGTTTTCTGCACACTATGATGCTGTGGAGGCGGAGCTCAAGTCTAGCACCGTGGGTGAGCAGGGCGCACATGCCAGCCTCTCTCATGCCCAGAGGATGCTCATTTGCTGGCCCTAGTTGTCCAATCCTTCCCTCCATGTCTTCTTGCTTCACAGGTCTTGTGACCCTAAATGACATGAAGGCCAAACAGGAAGCACTCGTGAAGGAGCGGGAGAAGCAGCTAGCGAAGAAGGAGCAGTCGAAGGAGCTGCAGCTGTGGGTTCTCTCCTTTGCCTCTCAGTGGCAGCCCCTCTCCTCAAGATTCAGCTCCATCTTGGGAACTCCTAGGGGAGGGGCAGACTAGACTTCTCCATGGGGATGGGGGAGCACCATTTCTACTCTGGGAACAGGTGTAGCATTTGTTTGGGTCTATACTAGTTTCCTCACTTTCCTCTTCTAATCCTTCTTTGTATCCCTCTGTGTCCTTTCCTTCCACCAAGTTCCTTCACAGCCTCTGTTTTCTTTCTTCCATTCCTCCTGTGGCCCTCTGTGTGTGTTGTGTGGTGGTCAGCACTCTCCCTATTAGCTGGAAGGGACTCAAGGCAGGATTCCTCTGAGGTGCTGGAGGGATCCAACCTGTGCTGGGTGGGCTCCATACTGAACCCAGAGGTGGCCCTGGGTCAGCGAAGGGACTTTAGGCTGGAGGTATGGGGTTTCATGGCTCCCCATACTTTGGTAGGAAGCTAGAGAAGCTTCGAGAGAAGGAGCGCAAGAAGGAGGCCAAGCGGAAGATCTCTAGCCTGTCTTTCACGTTGGAGGAAGAAGAGGAGGGAGGCGAAGAAGAAGAAGAGATGGCCTTATATGAGGAGGAGCTGGAAAGGGAAGGTGAGGGCCTTGCCCACCACAGCTTCACCAGGACTTTTGGCTGTAAAAGGCACAAGTATCTTCACTGTGGAGCAGGAGAGGAGCACAGGGGACCTAGACTGTATCCTTCTTGAAAGGATACCAGTGGGCTTCCCCTCAAGTATCGAACGGGATGTCACAAATTTAGAGCATACCCTACAGCTCCTGCATAGGAACCATCTGTGTGAGAGGTTGTTGCAGTGAGGCTGGTGACTAGAAAGGTCTGGAAGCCGCCCCTGGATGTGTCGTGTAGGCTGGATTGGGGTAGTCTGGACCAGGTTTGGCGGCTTGAACTTTCTGAAGTAATAGAAATGTTTCCCTCTTGCCATAGGGGCTATAGTTCACCATACATTTTAATTTTTATTTTGTGTGTGCTGGTACAGGAGCTTGAACTCAAGGCCTTGTGCTCTTGCTTGGCTTTTTTTCTGCTCAAGGCTGGCACTCTGGCACTCTACCCCTTGAGCCACAGCTCCACTTCTGGCTTTTTTGGTGGTTAATTGGAGATAAGAGTCTCATGGACTTTCCTGCCTGGGCTGGTTTCGATCCGTGGTCCTCAGATCTCAGCCTCCTGAGTAGCCACGATTACAGGTGCCTGGTTAGTTCACCATAAATTTCTACATTGTATTTAACCCAGCTGTATAAAAAACACTACCATTGCAGCTTGTTGAGCTAGGTTCAGGTCTAGTGCTAGGGGCTGTGTGCAGCAGGAGCTACAATTTTGTTTACTATTACCTTACGTACGTTATACAGAGAAGGATATCACTATGAGGCCGCTATTTTGGACTGCACAGGCCTAGAAGAAAGCCTGTCAACTTCACTGTGTGTCACTGGTTTAAGACAGGTCCTTGCTGTGAAATGCAGGGAATATGCTGTCATGCGAGGCTTCTTGGGATTGTTCCTCCTCTCTGGAGATTTCATTTTAGTAACCCCATAGTGGGACCCTTTTTGAAAATTTGTGCTTGTCTTCTAGGTCAGCATTTCTCAAAGCATGCTCTAGGCACCTAAGGGTCCGAGAGACCCTTGTAAGGGGGTCCTTGAGATCAAAACCACTTTGAGAATAATGCTGACATTCTTTGCTTCTTTTGCTCCAGAGATCACCACCAAGAAAAGGAAATTGGGGAAGAACCCAGATGTGGACACAAGCTTCCTGCCTGACCGAGACCGGGAGGTAAAGGCTGCCTGGCTCAGGCTCTGATATTGATCTGACCTGGTCCTTGGCCATGAATGAGGCTCTGGCTCAGGAAGTGGGGGGCAACCCTGAGCCTCACTGCTTCACCTGCTTTCTCTCTTCCTAGGAAGAAGAGAATCGGCTCCGGGAAGAGCTGCGACAGGAGTGGGAAGCCAAGCAGGAGAAAATCAAGAGTGAGTGCTGGCAGTGATAGACAAGAATGGCCTACTCCTGGGGTCCTGGGGCAGGAAGAGAACAAGGTTGAGGCCCAAGTGGTCCTTCTGCTACCAATCCCCTTGGCTACGTGCTGGAGCCTGTGGAAGCTGGACCAGGGAGGTTGGCGGGGGTGGTGCCTGGATCTGGAGCCCAACAGGCAACTCTGCTTTGTAGGTGAGGAAATCGAAATCACCTTCAGTTACTGGGATGGCTCTGGGCACCGGCGGACAGTGAAGGTAGGCAGTGGCAGACCTCCCTTGGGTTTGGTGGAAGTGACAATCATGCCTTTGGAAGCCGCTGGGGTCCTGAGCACAGCAGGGAGGATGCGAGCCTCCAGGCCCCTGGCTGGTCGAGGGGGCTTCAGGTTTTTGTCTTCCTTCCCCCTCCCTCCACCAATAGATGAAGAAGGGGAACACCATGCAGCAGTTCCTGCAAAAGGCACTTGAGATCCTGCGGAAAGACTTCAGTGAGCTCAGGTAAGGGGGATGTGAGCCTGTGTGTGCAAATGCGCACAACCCATGGCTTCAGCCAGGTGATCCGACACCCAAGAGGACTGCTTCCCAACTGGGAAGGTGGCATGCTGGGCCCTGTGCTCCCCAGAGAGGAGAGTCAGTCACATGCCTTTTTCTTCCTTCCTGCTCTAGAGCGTAGGTGGGAGCGTCCTGCCTTGGAGCTGTGGCCCAAAGGTGGAGGACACTGGAGCCCCGTCCTAGGCTCACTGAGCCAAAGAGCCTCCCTCACAGTATTCTGGCTGCCTCCTCCCAGCCCCTTGCTCCGTGACTGCCTGGGGATGCTCTGGTTGGCCATACCCTCCTGTGTTTCTCCCTCAGGTCAGCAGGGGTGGAGCAGCTCATGTACATCAAGGAGGACTTAATCATCCCCCATGTGAGTCCTGGTGGCCCTGGGTCACACAGTGGGTGCCGCACCCCTGCGCGTCTGAAGGAGAGGTCCCACACGATTCTGTGCTCTCCCAGGGCTGCTGGTCATAGAGGGCAGGGTGGGGTACAGACAGTGAGAGAGGCTGAGGTGAGCCATGAAGCTGACTTCCTGCCCTCATGTTCTAGCATCACAGCTTCTATGACTTCATCGTCACTAAGGCCCGAGGAAAGAGTGGTGAGTGCATCTAGCTCAGATCCCGCCCACAACAGGTGGGGCCCAGTATGTGGGGAGATAGCATAACCTTGCTCTCTCCTGCAGGACCACTCTTTAACTTTGATGTTCATGATGATGTGCGACTGCTCAGCGATGCCACTGTGGAGAAGGATGAGGTACGGTGATGCCAGGGCACTGGGCAGAGAAAGGTGCCTTGAGTCTGGTAGAGCAGGTGTCCTTAGCCTGGGGAAGACGAAGCTCAGGAAGGAACCTGAGATTTTTGAGGTTGACCTCAAAATCTTCTCCATTCCTTAGTCACACGCAGGCAAAGTGGTGTTGAGGAGCTGGTACGAGAAGAACAAGCACATCTTTCCTGCCAGCCGTTGGGAGCCCTATGACCCTGAGAAGAAGTGGGACAAGTACACGGTGAGCTGGCAGGGAAGTGAGCCTCAGGAGGCCCCTCTGAGGGGTCCCAGTACTGCCCTGGGTAGCTCGTGGTGGAGGGCAAGACTGAATCTGCTTCTCAGTGGGGTGAGCGCCTTTTCCTGCAAAAGAACCAGAACTGTAGGAGGCTGACGCAAGAGGATTGCAAGTTTGAAGCCAGCCTGGGCTAACTAGAGAGACTCTGTCTTAGAGGAAGAAAAAAAGATAAAGAACCAGCCAACCTTACACCCATAATCCCAGGTACTCAGGAGGCTGAGATCAGAGGCTTATGGCTCAGAGCCAGCTGAGTATGAAAGTAAATGCATTCGACTCCTAATCTCCAATGAACTAACAAAAATCCAAATAAAGCGGGGCACCGGTGGCTCACGCCTGTCATCCTAGCTACTCAGGAGGCTGAGAACTGAGGATCACGGTTCAAAGCCAGCCCGGGCAGGAAAGTCCATGAGACTTTTATCTCCAATAAACCACTAGAAAACCGGAAGTGGCGCTGTGGCTCAAGCGGTAGAGCACTCTCCTTGAGCTGAAGAGTGAAGGGACAGCACCCAAGCCCAGAGTTCAAGCCCCACGATGAACAATGAACAATCCAAATAAAAATAAAAATAGCGGGGGAGGGCTGGGAAGGTGGCTCAGTGGTAGAGCGCTTGCCTTGCATGCATGAGGCCCTGGGTTCGATTCCTCAGCACCACATAAGCAAAAAGAAAAAAGCCGAAAGTGGCGCAGTGGCTCAACTGGTAGAGCGCTAGCCTTGAGCTGAAGAGCTGAGGGACAGCGCCCAGGCCCAGAGTTCAGGCTCCACGACCAGACCCAAAAGAAAAAAAAAAAAAGAGAGGCTGGTAGGTATGGCTCAGTTGGTAGACTTCTAGCCAATGAACAGAAGCATCAGGTACTGATTTTGAGTCATGGTCTCAGACCTTTAAAGGAAGTTAAATAAATAAAGCCCAAAGTGACATGTCAGATAGCTCCTGTTTACTTTCTGCCTTATGTTCCTTGTTCTCTGTACCTCCCCCTTGTCCTCCAACCAGATCCGGTGAGCATCCACGAGGAGGCATGGTCTCAGCTCTACCCTGCACAATCCCATGTTTCCAGGACTACAGGTGCCTAGTTCCCCTGGGATTGTGCCACAGCTTTGAAGATGAAAGTTGTCCATATCCTGGTACCTGGTGTTGCTATTACTGCCTTTTTCTTTTACAATAAAGTCTATGTCAGAGCTGTAGTATCTGCATTGTGAGAAAGTGTTTTATTTACAAACTTTTTCATTGCGATAACATTCACATAAAATTATTTTATTGGGCATGGTGGTGCCCACTCAGGAGGTTAAGGCAGGAGGATTACAAGTGTGAGGAGGCAGCCAGATGCCAGCCAGATGCCCATAACTCACGCCCGTAATCCAGCCGTGAGCACAGCTAAGCCAAGTGAGAACATCAGGCATTAATCCCAGCCCCTGTACTGGCACCAAAAAATCAATTATATTCCTATAGCAATGAACAATCCAAAGCAAAATTTCAGACTTACCCTAAAATTCATTTGGAAATGCCAGACCCCAAACACTTGAAAAAGATAAAACTTAGAAGATTCATCATTCCTACTTTCAAAAAATAACCATAAATGGCTGGGAAGGTGGCTCAGTGGTAGAGCGTTTGCCTTGCATGCCAGAGGCCCTGGGTTCGATTCCTCAGCACCACATAAGCAAAAAGAAAAACAAAGCCGGAAGTGGTGCTGTGGCTCAACTGGTAGAGCGCTCGCCTTGAGCTGAAGAGCACAGGGACAGCGCCCAGGCCCAGAGTTCAAGCCCCACGACCGACAAAAAAAAGAAACTGGCTCAGTGGTAGAGTGCTTCCCTTGCACGCATGAGGCCCTCCATTCCTCAGCACCACATAAACAGAAAAAGCTGGAAGTGGGGCTGTGGCTCAAGTGGTAGAGCACTAGCCTTGAGCTGAAGAGCTGAGGGACAGTGCCCAGGCCCCACAACCGCAAAAAAAAAAAAAAAAGACAAAACAAAACAAAAAAAACCCCGAGGCAGCAGGATCAATAGTTTGAAGCCAGCCTAGGCTATGTATGAGATGCTGTCAAGAAGGGAAAAAAAAGCCAGATGCAGGTGGCTCACATCTATAATCCTAGCTACTCAAGAGGCTGAGATCTGAGGATCTCAGGTCCCAGTCGTCCTGACTGACAAATCTAAGAGACTCTAAATAACCAGCAAAAAGCCAGAAATGGAAGTCTGGCTCTCGTGGTAGTGGACCAGGCTTGATAGAAAATATCCCAGGCTGTGGGTGGAGGCTCTTGAGTTCAAGTCTCAGTACTAGCATACATACATAAACACACACACACACACACAAACAACAACAAATTTGCCCACAATTGTTTCTAGCCGCATTGTACACAACCAGAAGGTGAAAACAATCCAAATCTTCACCAATTGATGAACAGAAAAATAAAATGTGGTAGATCCATGTAATAGAATATTATTAGCACGCAAAATGAAGTCTCGATTCATGTTACAAGGTACTGGGTAAACCTGAAGACATTAAATGAAATAACAGACATCACACACACATACACACACACACACACACACACACACAGAGAACAGTTCCATTTATTTGAGATGTTCAGATAGGTAACTCCATAGAAAGAAGTGTTGATCTGGGCTCTGGGGGGAGCAGGAGGGGGAATGGAGAGTGATTCACTAACTGGTACTGGGTTTCTTTTGGGGATGATAAAAAAATTGTTCTGGGATTAAGTAGTAGGAATGGTTGTGCCGTTATATATATACTACAAGGCACTGATTTGTATGTATACACTAAATGAGTAAGGTATAATGGGTGATTTATATCTCAATGAAGCTGCTTAAAGAGAAAAAAGACAGCAAAGGAATAAACTCCTTGGGAGTCAGGGTTCAGTGGCTGGCCCTCAGGAGAAGGATCTGGGTGTGAATCGCGAGGTATTTACTTGTTATTAGCCTCAGGCCCTGAGTGTTTTGTCCGGGTAGACTGGAGAACGAGGATGGGGAGTCCTTCGCTGGCGTGGGTGTGCACAGCCCTGGACAAGGGAGACCGCGCACCCGCAGCAGGTGGCCCCGAGCGCGTCTCCAAGAGCCTCCAAGAGCCGGGGCAGAGCGGGCGCACGCCCCGGGTCGCCTGGAGGTGTGGCGCAGACGAGTGCGGGTTCCCGGTGTGGCCCGAGGCAGCGGGCGGGCGGGAGCTGCGGGGTGTCGGGGAGGCGCGCCACCGCGGACGCGGCCATTGAGCGAAGGGGGTCAGTTTGCAGGGCGGGCTCCTTGGCGGCCCATGGCGGACCAGCGCTGTGTACTGGGCTTCCCAACCCTGGGAAGAATGGCTCGCTCCTCCACGCGCCCTGCTGCTCGGACGCCCCCAGCAGGCCTTCCCTGGGCGCCCCCGCCGGGCGCGGTGGTACGGTCCGGGTTTAAAAGGCCCGATGGTCGCGGGCCAGCCCAGTGTGTGGGCGGTGGCGGCTGCGGGGCGCGCGGCACGCGGGGCAAGGCAACGGGGGCGCGCGAGTGGGGCCAGTGTGGGGCACGGGGGCGCGTCCACGTGGCCGGCGGGACGGTCACCCGGGAGCCGGCCGTGGCGGAGGGACAGGTAGGTGGCTGCCACTCCTGCTGCCCGGGCAGGGGCAACCTGCTCGGTGATGGCCGGGGCTCAGGCAGCCTGGGGGTCCAGTTCTGCCTTTCAGGGGTCAGGCCCCGTCGCTGCCCCTTCAGCGCCGGCCTCCCAGACCCTCTGTGCCCTGAGCGAGTAGGGACGGCCGAGCGGAGCCAGGACCCTCGCCGGATAGGACCCTTTGTAGAGGAGCAGCAGCGCCTACCAGCATTGCTGGAACACCTCCATCCACTAATGTCTCCGGGGTCTGCTAAGGGGGTGCCCCTGGTGGGGGGCAGGGCGAGCTGGGCCCGCATTGGGGGCCAGCATTGAGGAGTGGGCTTTGGACGTACGTGGCTCTGTGGGGCTTTCTCCACCGACATGCTCGCTCTCTGCTGGCAGGGATGGAGCACCGGGGCTGGGTGTGCCTCTGATGTCCGAGGTCCCCACTTGGTAGTGGGGGCTGGGTTGGGCTTTGGGGGTGCAAACCCTGCCTCTCCAGGTCTCCCTCCGAACCTTTCCCTGGCCCCTTCCTTGATGTGTGCTCCAGCAGGCGGTGAAGGAGGTGAGAGCAGGATGCCGCGCTCGCTCGTTTCTTTGGCCTTCCTTTCTTCTCTGGCTGTTGCATTAAGGGGCCAAGGATGCAGACCTGACAAAAGAGCCCCAGAGACATGATCAATCTGATCGGAAACTTTGCTTTCCAGCTGGGCTGGCTCCCTGTCCTAGCGAACGCTTGTTTTCCTTTCTCTTTGCTTCCTCCTTTGGTTTCCCACATGCCCCCACACCCCACGGCTGAGTACCTCCTGTTTTCCTTGGGGCTTGGACACCAAGAGGGTGGCACTGAGCTCCGTCCCATTGGTTGCCGCAACCGTGCTCCGCTGTCTTTGCAGCCCGAGGCTGCCTGGGTGTGGCCTGGGGGCAAAGTGCCAGCCCTGGCTCAATGCCTGTGGCCCCTACCCCGTATCCCCAAGGTTTCCACTGTATTTGGGAGTGTTGCTTCCCAAACACCAGTTCTTGAGACTCTCGATGGTGGAGTGCCCTCCCCCCATTCCCCTCTCCTTCCCTAACAGCCTCTGAATCTGCATGGAGAGCTCCGTAGGCCAGCCTGGGCATCTGTCTGGCTGTGCGAAGCTTGACTTATGTCTGTCTGGAGCAGAGATGAGGGGGTGGTGGAAGGTGCATTTCAGCTTTGTGTTGCAGCTGGGATGGTCAGACAGCAGCCCTGGACAGACCCAAGACTCTCGGAGGAAGGAAGCGCCTCAGACCAGGATTGGGAACTGTGGTGGCATTAAAGCCAGTCTCAGGCCTTGATTCCCCAGCACAGGGTTCCTGGTGGTGGTAGCACTGGGGGGGGGCATCCTCACTCTCTCCCCTGGCTTGTGATTGTTCTCCCTGCCTTTCCCTTTCCCTTTCTCCAGCTCGGGCATGGGCTGAGTGCGGCCTGGGGCTTCCCTCTGGCTGCTCTCCTGGAGGACTGGCGGCCCTCAGCTCTGGGATGGGGCATTCAGGTCTTAGTTCTGGGAGGGCCTCTCGCCCTGTCTCTCCAAGCATCTGACTCTGCTGCCCCCTTGGGTGTGGCCCCTCTCCAGTGCTAAGGGCTGGGGAGATGATTGATAGCCCCCAAGCCTGCCTGAGCTTGCCAGAGGCCTCTCCTCCCCCCTAGCCCCGGTCACCATCTGCGGCTCTGTTGTGGCGTTGGGTGAATGGCCCTGGCCCCCTGTGGCATGAAGCCCAGCCTGCCAGGGGCTGTAGGCCAAGGAGGGTGGGAGGAGGGCAGACAGCTCGAGCCTGGGGCCTCTAACTCCCAGTTGCTGTCTCTCCTCAGGCCTGTCCCTGGCTCAGCTGCTGGCCATGCCCGCTGTCTGCCTCCTCCCGCTGCTCTTCCTCACTGTGGGTGGGGGGCTGGGCAGCAGCAGGCCCTTCCGTGCCTTTGTGGTGACAGATACTACGCTCACCCACCTGGCCGTGCACCGAGTGACTGGGGAGGTGTTTGTGGGTGCCGTGAACCGGGTCTTCAAGCTGGCACCGAATTTGACTGAGCTGCGGGCCCATGTCACGGGACCTGTTGAGGATAACGCTCGCTGCTACCCGCCCCCCAGCATGCGTGTGTGCGCCCACCACCTGGTGCCCGTGGACAACGTCAACAAGCTGCTGCTCATAGACTACGCAGCCCGTCGCCTGGTGGCCTGTGGCAGCATCTGGCAGGGCATTTGTCAGTTCCTCCGTCTAGATGATCTCTTTAAGTTGGGCGAACCCCACCACCGCAAGGAGCACTACCTGTCTGGGGCCCAGGAGTCTGACTCTATGGCTGGTGTCATTGTGGAGCAGAGCCAGGGACCCAGCAAGCTGTTTGTCGGTACTGCCGTGGATGGCAAGTCCGAGTACTTCCCCACCCTGAGCTCCCGCAAGCTCATCGGCGATGAGGATAGTGCAGACATGTTCAGTCTGGTGGGTGAGCCATGCCCATCCGTTCAGTCCTTCTCCCTGCCGCCCAGCCCAGCCCCTGCTTAGTCCCTCGCTCCTGGATCCACATCTCAGGAGACCCCTGGTGTGAAGCTCACTTTTGGCCCTTGACTGTCAGGGAGATGTGAGCCAGATGCTCACATTGGGTAGAGGCTGGGTTGGGTAGAGTCTAGCTGAGGGGAGCCCTGGCTGCAGGGAAGCCGGTCACCTTGCTCGGGGTCTTGCTGGCCTCGCTTGTCCAGGCAGGGCAGGGGCCCAGCGGGCAGCTCCTACTGCAGCAGCTTGTTGCAGCAGGGTTGGGTGGTAAAGGTGGGTGGGGAGGGGACCCCTGGCTTCATCCCCTTTGTACTTCACCCTGCTCCCCTAGGTGTACCAAGATGAGTTCGTGTCCTCTCAGATCAAGATCCCCTCAGACACACTGTCCTTGTACCCTGCTTTTGACATCTACTACATATATGGCTTTGTCAGCGCCTCCTTTGTGTACTTCCTGACGCTGCAGCTGGACACCCAGCAGACCCTCCTAGACACAGCAGGCGAGAAATTCTTCACATCCAAGATTGTGCGCATGTGCGCAGGGGACTCAGAGTTCTACTCATATGTAGAGTTCCCCATTGGCTGCTCCTGGCGTGGCGTGGAGTACCGCTTAGTGCAAAGCGCCCATCTGGCCAAGCCTGGCCTGCTGCTGGCCCAGGCCCTGGGTGTGCCGGCCGACGAAGATGTCCTTTTCACCATCTTCTCCCAGGGTCAGAAGAACCGGGCTAGCCCACCTCGGCAGACCATCCTCTGCCTCTTTACCCTCAGCAACATCAATGCCCATATCCGCCGCCGCATCCAGTCCTGCTATCGTGGGGAGGGCACGTTGGCCCTGCCCTGGCTGCTGAACAAGGAGCTGCCGTGCATCAACACCGTGAGCCCCTTGCCCACCCCACACTCTCCCCTGCCTCCCGCTAGAGCTTGGCAGCTCTGCTGGCCCTATGCCCCTTTCCTCAGGTGGACATCTAATTTGGGGCTTAGCAAAGCCATGAGAGTGGCAAGTCCATCCTAATGCTCGTTTTCCTCTTCTCAGGACTTCCACACTATCTCTTTCCCTCTCTTCTTAATGTCTTTTTTTTTTTGGCGGCCGTGGGGCTTGAACTCTGGGCCTGGGCGCTGTCCCTCAGCTCTTCAGCTCAAGGCGAGCGCTCTACCACTT
>NW_012267425.1:893282-899100 GCF_000151885.1 Dipodomys ordii | reverse complement strand
TTTGGCAGCGAGTGGGGGGTCAGTTGTGGGGCTTGAACTCTGGGCCTGGGCGCTGTCCCTGAGCTCTTCAGCTCAAGGTGAACACTCTACCACTTGAGCCATAATGCCACTTCCGGTGTTCTGAGTGGTTTATTGAAGATAAGAGTCTCAGACTTTCCAGCCTGGGCTGGCTTTGAACTTCGGTCCTCAGATCTCAGCCTCCTGGGCAGCTAGGATTATGGTGTGAGCCACTGGTGCCTGGCTCTCTTCTTAATGTCTTCTTTTTGTCTACTGCCACCTTCCTCTCCCTGCCCTCTCTCTCATTCCTAAGCATGGTCCTCTCTCCTCCATTCCAAGTGGTAACAGGGCCAGGCTTTCTGCATGCCAGCCCTCCGTTTCCTGTGGAATTGGGTCAAGTCGGGCTATTAGGTGGCTGACGGGTAATGGCTTTCAGGTCCCGCACTCGGGACGGATCTTCCAGCTTCTGTCCAGCTTGGACTCTCACTTACCTCTCTTGTTTCTCCAGCCCATGCAGATCAATGGCAACTTCTGTGGGCTGGTGTTGAACCAGCCTTTGGGTGGCCTGCATGTGATCGAGGGGTTACCGCTGCTGGCTGACAGCACGGACGGCATGGCCAGTGTGGCTGCCTACACCTACCACCAACACTCCGTGGTCTTCATTGGCACACGCAGTGGCAACCTGAAGAAGGTAGGCCCTGGCACCCTTGGCGTGGCTCTGTACAGAGAGTGCTGGGAGGCCCTGGACAGAGCATGATGACTTCGTAGGCTACAAGAGTCCAGCCAAACTCAGCCAGCCATCCTACCAGTATGATTTGTTGGACTGCAGGGGCCGCCTTTGTACCCTGTTTCCCCTGCCTGGCTGGCACTGTGGATATGAGAGCTTTTGACCCGAGTAGGTTCTAACTTCAGCTCAGCCACAACCTACCAAGTCCCTGGCTGAAGAAGGGCAGGCCTGGGGTGCAGGGGGCTGTGCTGTGACGAGGCTGCTCTGGCATCGCTCTGCCCTGCTGTTGGAACTCAGGTGCGGGTTGATGGCTCTCAGGATGCTCATCTGTACGAGACAGTCCCGGTGGTGGATGGCAGCCCCATACTCCGAGACCTGCTCTTCAGCCCTGATCACCAACATATCTACCTCCTCAGTGAGAAGCAGGTGGGCCCGAGGTGGGTGGTGGTGGGTGGGGGGGCGGTCAGGGGCTGGGTGCTGATATGGCTGTCCCCAGGTGAGCCAACTCCCAGTGGAGACGTGTGAGCAGTATGTGAGCTGTGCGGCCTGCCTGGGCTCGGGGGACCCGCACTGTGGTTGGTGTGTGCTGCAGCATAGGTGAGGGCGCTGGGTGCCGGATGGGGGTGGGGATGGGTTCCCTGGGAGACAGGGCTGAGCCGAGGAGAGCTCTGCCAGTGGGCCAAGAAGCAGCCGCCTCTGCCATGCCCGCCTTCACCTGTGCTTCCTCTTCTCCCCAGTCGTGCCCTTGAGTCTTCCTCTCCCTCCCTCCGGCACTCTCTGCAGCTAATGAGCGGAACCTCCACCCTGAGTGACGTCCCTTGGACCCCAGGGGATGGGGCCCAGGCACTCTGTTGCTTGGCACTGTGGGCTGGGTAGTCTGTCCCTGGTTCTCCCCCGCCTCCAGCTTCTCACTGCACCCCTTCCTGCATCCTCCTGGGGCAGGTGCTGCCGTGAAGGAGCCTGTCCAGGTGCCTCTGCCCCCCATGGCTTTGCGGAGGAACTAAGCAAATGCGTACAGGTGCGGGTCCGGCCCAACAACGTGTCAGTGACATCCCCCGCGGTGCAGGTACGTGGCATGGAGGGGGCGTGGGGCCAGGAGCACTGTGTGGAGGGTGCACCCTGCTCTGAGCCCTCTGCCTCTCTCAGCTGACTGTAGCCATGCGCAACGTGCCAGACCTCAGTATGGGAGTGAGCTGTGCCTTTGAGGAGGTCACGGAGAATGAGGCTGTCCTGCTGCCCTCCGGCGAGCTGCTCTGCTCCTCGCCCTCACTCCAGGAGCTGCAGACACTTACCAGGGGACATGGTCAGTGGGTTAGGAGCATCTGTCTGGGGGGGCAGTTTCTTCTTTATGGTCAGCCCTTGACCACCCTGGTGCTTGCTGCAGGGGCCATGCACACGGTGCGGCTGCAGCTGCTCTCCAGGGAGACGGGCACGAGGTTCGCTGGGGCTGACTTTGTCCTGTACAACTGCAGCGCTCTCCCGTCGTGAGTACCTGGCCCAGCTCCTGACTCTGCGTGGGGAGACAGGGCTGCTGTGGGATAGGCGAGGCCCCAGGACTTCACAAGTCAGCTGCTGGGCCTCCCGGATCCCTAGTTCCACTTCTCTTTGCCCTTGAATAGGATCTGCTACCTTTGCCTTTGTTTCCCTGTGTGTCCTGTGGGAGGGCAATGCAGGGTAGTGTGGCCTTCTCTGCTATTTCTTTTTTATTTTTGTCCATCATGGGGCTTCAACTCGGGGCCAAGGGGCTGTTCCTGAGCTCTTCAGCTCAAGGAAAGTGCTCTACCACTTGGGCCACAGCACCACTTCCCGTTTTCTGGTGGTTAATTGGAGATAAGAGTCTCATGGAGGGGCTGGGAAGGTGGCTCAGTGGTAGCGCGCTTGCCTTGCATGCCTGAGGCCCTGGGTTCAATTCCTCAGCACCATATAAGCAAAAAGAAAAAAGCTGGAAGTGGCGCTGTGGCTCAAGTGGTAGAGCGCTAGCCTTGAGCTGAAGAGCTGAGGGACAGCGCCCAGGCCCAGAGTTCAGGACCCACGACCGGACCCCCCTCCAAAAAAATAGCATAGCCCCACTGTGTTCCAGACCGTCTTGTATCTTCAGCTCTGTCCACACTTCTAAAGAATACCCTGACATTCCCTGACTATGGTCTGTAGCTCCCACTGGGGCACACCTGCCGATATCTTGGCCCCACACTCATTAATTAATGCTGCTGTGATTTAAAATAGGGTGGCCCAGAAAGCCTTGACTTAGTGAGTCAAGGGGAAAGCTAGGGAACAGAGAGCTCCAGACAGGGAAAGGACAGTGCAAAGGCCCTAAGCAGTGGGCCTGGTGGGCTTCAGAAAGGGTAAGGAGCCAAACATGGAGTTCTCAGAGTAACAATGAGAGTAAAGGGAAGGAGGCCTGCACAGCACAGGCTGAAGGGCTTGAACTCAGTGTGTATATATACACACACGTGTGTGTGTGTTGCCAGTTCTCAGGCATGTGAAGCAAACCTTTGACTACTCAAGCTTCACAGCAGGACCAGGAATTTGGCTTTGACATAGTAAGAGGGAAGTCCCTTGGAGGAGGGTTCAGAACAGAACAGTGCAGACAGGACTTGGAGTGAAAAGTCATGTGACATCATTAGAAGTAAATTCATGGGGCCCAGAGATTGTGGTGGTGGTGTAGAACTGCACGCATCTGCTGAACTTCTTGAAAGCACACTAAAGGGGCCTGAATTATTTAATATGTAAATGTGAATACACATGAGTTAATCCACAGATAATCAAAGGATTATGATTCCAGCTCAGGACAAAAGGAAGTCATAGGATATCATTTTTGCTGTCACCTTACAATGAATCAAAAGAGGTATGGTTTAAAATATTACCCTTAGAGGCTGGTTGCTGTTGTCTCATGCCTATAATCCTAGCTACTCAGGAGGCTGAGATCTGAGGATTGAAGTTTGAAGCCAGCCTGGACAGAAAAGTCCCATGAGACTTACCTCCAATTTTAACCACCAGAAAACCAGAAGTGGTGCTGTGGTTCAAAGTGGCAGAGTGGTAGCCTTGAGTGAAAAAGCTCAGGGACAACACCCATGCCCTGAGTTGAAACCTTACTACCAAATACATATACATACATACATACATACATACATACATACATATATATATATATATATTTATTTATTTATTTATTTATTTATGTAGCCCTTGGTCTGAGAGTGTAGCTCAGTAGTGGAATGTCTGCCTAGCATGCATGAGGCCCTAGGTTCTTCCCAGAGCACAACAAAATAAAAATAATAAAAATAAAGAGGAAATGGCGTTGTGGCTCAAGTGGTAGAGCACTCGCCTTGAGCTGAAGAGCTGAGGGACAGCGCCCAAGCCCAGAGTTCAAGCCCCACGACCAACAAAAAAACAAACAAACAAACAAATAAATAAAATAAAGAGAAGCTGGGTACTAGTGGCTCACACCTGTCATCCTAGCTACTCAAGAGGCTGAGATCTGAGAATAGCAGTTCAAAGCCAGCCCTGGCAGGAAAATCTGTGAGACTCTTATTTCCAATAAACCACCAGAAAACCAGGAGTGGCGCTGTGGCTCAAGTGGTAGAGTGCTCACCTTGAGCTGAAGAGCTCAGGGACAGCACCCAGGCCCAGAGTGCAAGCCCCACAACCAACATAAATAAATAAATAAAATAAAGAGAAAAGGTTTAAAATACTGCACTTGCATGGTGCTGGTGGTTCACACCTGTAATCCTAGCTAATCATGAAGCTGAGATCTGAGCACTGTAGTTTAAAGTCAGTAAGGGCAGGAAAGTTCCAAAAGTGGAGTTGTGGTTTCGATGGTAGAGCACTGGCCTTGGGCTTTGGAAAAAGCTAATGGACAGCACCCAGGTCATGATTTCAAGCCCCCATACTGGTGCAAAAACAAAAATAAAAACAAAACACCTACTGGGGCTGGGGATATGGCTCAGTGGGAGAGTGCTTGGCCTGACAGGTGTACAGTCTGATGTCCTATGGATACAACTTACAACTTATAGATACAACCAAGTATCTTATGGATACAAAGTCCTATGGATACAAGCAAGGAGGAAAATGCAACCCATATTGGGGAGAGAAAGCAATCACAGGAAGACATTGAGTGGAAGAGTCACGCCTGCCTTTACTCTGAGAAAACACAATCATACTTAGGGGAAATCCCATGGCATCTAAACAAATGCTGCTAGACTGCACAGAGCAAAGCTGCAAAACGGTGTGCACTGTACTTTATCTTAGAGTGCCAACTCCTTCCCTAAACATTTTCCCTGGTTTCCCCTGCACTTTTCCTCACAAGGCAAATAAGCCACTGAACCCTTATCTTGGTGTTTCTGGGTAGCTTGTTCTCATGTACAAAAAGCCCTGTTGTGCACGCATGCATTATTTTTTGTTGTTGGTCGTGGGGCTTGAACTCAGGACTAGCACTCTTCCACTGTGAACCACAGCTCCACTTCTGGTTTTCTGGTGTTTCATTGGAGTCTCATGGACTTTCCTGCCTGGGCTGGCTTTGATCTCAGATCTCAGTCTCCATGGGCCACTAAAACCTGGCCACAAATCTTTTTTTTTTGTCAGCAATGGGGCTTGAACTCAGCCTGGGCGCTGTCCCTTAGCTCTTCAGCTCAAGGCTAGTGGTCTACCACTTGAGCCACAGTGCCACTTCCAGTTTTCGAGTGGTTTATTGGAGATAAGAGTCTCAAGGACTTTCCTGCCTGGGCTGGCTTGGAACCGGGATTCTCAGATCTCAGCCTCCTGAGTAGCTAGGATTACAGGTGTGAGCCACTGGCGCCCAGCTGGGTTTTTTTTTAAACTGTATTTTTTATTCTTTTTTGGTACTGGGGATTGAACCCAGGACGTTGTACTTGCTAGGCAAACGCTTTGCCACTGAGCTACATCCCAGCCCAAAGGCTTATTTTTTTGTTTTGTTTTGTTTGGGGTTTTCTGGTGATTAATTGGAGATAAGAGTCTCACAGATTTTCTTGCCCTGGCTGGCTTATGAACTGAGATCCTCAGATCTCAACCTCCTGAGTAGCAAGGGATTACAGGTGTGAGCCACCAGTGCCCAACAAATCTTTTTTTTTTTTGTCG
>NW_012267425.1:883941-893232 GCF_000151885.1 Dipodomys ordii | reverse complement strand
TGTGGCTCAAGTGGTAGAGCGCTAGCCTTGAGCTGAAGAGCTGAGGGACAGCGCCCAGGCCCAGAGTTCAGGCCCCACGACCGGACCCCCACCCCACCCCCCAAAAAAAAAGAGTCTCAGTCTCATGGAAAGTTTCCTGCCTGGGGCTGGCTTTGAACCGTGATCCTCAGATCTCAGCCTCCTGAGTAGCTAGGATTACAGGCTTGGACCCCCGGTGCCTGGCTTTCTCCGTTATTTCTGAAGCCACTCCCCCCCCCCCACCCACAGGTGCATGTCCTGCGTTGGCAGTCCTTATCCCTGCCACTGGTGTAAGTATCGCCATGTGTGTACCAGCCACCCCCACGAGTGCTCCTTCCAGGAGGGCAGGGTCCACAGCCCTGAGGTGAGGCGGGTGCGGCGTGCTGCGTCAGGGGGGCTGGGCTCCACACTTTTCTGCATTTGAGCTCTTTAGTTTCTTTGGGCCTAGAGAAGGGAGGGGCTTCGTGTGCCTCTGACAGGCTCTCTGCCCCCACCCCCAGGGCTGCCCCGAGATCCTGCCTCGAGGAGACCTCTTGATTCCCGTGGGCGTCATGCAGCCTCTAACCCTGCGGGCTAAGAACCTGCCACAGCCTCAATCAGGCCAGAAGAACTATGAGTGCGTGGTTCGGGTACAGGGGCGGCAACAGCGGGTGCCCGCCGTGCGTTTTAACAGCAGCAGTGTGCAGTGTCAGAATGCCTCGGTGAGGTTCTGCCCTTTCAGCTCCAGGTTGGGACATGATGGGTGTTTTCTTCTTCTTCTTTTTGTCGGTCATGAGGCCTGAACTCTGAGGGCACTGTCCCTCAGCTCTTCAGCTCAAGGCTAGCACTCACCATTTGAGCCACAGCACCACTTCCAGCTTTTTTCTTTTTGCTTATGTGGTGCTCAGGAATTGAACCCAGGGCCTCAGGCATGCAAGGCAAGCGCTCTACCACTGAGCCACCTTCCCAGCCCTCCTCCTCTTCCTCCTCTTTCTCCTCTTCCTTCTGTCAGTCGTGGGATGCTTGAACTTGCTGTGTGGGCTGTCCCTGAGCTCTTTTGCTGAAGACTAGCACTTTACCAGTTGAGCCACAGCTCCACTTACAGTTTTCTGGTAGTTACTTGGAGATGAGTCTCATAGACTTTCCTGCCCAAGCTGGCTTTGGACAGTGATCCTCAGATCTCAGCCTCCTGAGTTGCTAGGCCTGAGCCACCAGTGCCTGGCTGTGTGGTTCTTATCTATACCCAGCTTGCTGGTCTTGAAGCCTCAGGTAGCCCTGGCAGTGAAAGCTGAATCTCTTGCTGGAGGTTTCTGAGCGAGGGAAGGGAGGTGGTTGGCAAGGTGGCAAGATTATGCTTTTCTTTTTTTTGTCCCTCGTGGGGCTTGAACTCTGGGCCTGGGCACTGTCCCTGAGCTCTTCAGCTCAAGGCAGTACTCTACCACTTGAGCCACAGCTCCACTTATAGTTTTCTGGTGGTTACTTAGAGATAAGATTCTCACAGACTTTCCTGCCCAGGCTTTTTTTTTTGGGTCCGGTTGTGGGCCTGAGCTCTGGGCCTGGGCGCTGTCCCTCAGCTCTTCGGCTCAAGGCTAGCCCTCTACCACTTGAGCCACAGCGCCACTTCCGGTTTTTTTCTTATGTGGTGCTGAGGAATCGAACCCAGGGCCTCATGCATGCAAGGCAAGCACTCCACCACTGAGCCACCTTCCCAGCCCCCCCAGACTGGCTTTGAACCATGATCCTTAGATCTCAGTCTCCTGAGTCATTAGGATTTCAGGCGTGAGCCACTGGTGCCCGGCTTCTGCTTCTCTTCTCTGTGCTCACGTGTTTGCTTCCATTTTCTCTAGTACTCCTATGAAGGCGATGCGCTTGGGGATACTGAGCTGGACTTTTCTGTCGTCTGGGATGGGGATTTCCCCATCGATAAGCCTCCGAGCTTCCGAGGTGAGGGGTGCTTGTCATGGGGTCAGGGGCTGTGCCTCCCAGGCAGGGTTAGCACGGTTGGGGGCAGGTCTGGGGGCCCTAATATTCACTGTCTCCCTGCCATTGCCTGCTCCATCAGTCATGGTCCCCTGTGCCCGCAGCCCTCTTATACAAGTGCTGGGCACAACGGCCCAGCTGTGGCCTCTGCCTCAAGGCGGATCCCCGCTTCAACTGCGGCTGGTGCATCTCAGAGCACAAGTGCCAGCTGCGGGCCCACTGCCCATCTCCCAAGACAAACTGGGTGCATACAAGCCAGAAAGGGGCCCGCTGTAGCCATCCCCGAATCACACAGGTGAGCCCCGCCCACCACCCCCGCCTGCCTGCTGCGCACCCATGGGTCTGAGACAACTCCCTCGCCATGCCCCCTCTCCTGCCTTGCAGATCCATCCCCTCGTGGGGCCCAAGGAGGGAGGCACCCGGGTCACCATCGTCGGGGAGAACCTGGGCCTTGCCTCCCGAGAGGTAGGCCTGCGAGTGGCTGGTGTGCGCTGCAACTCCATTCCTACCGAGTATGTCAGTGCTGAGAGGTGAGTATGGTCCTGTGGGGGGACACCCTGTCCCTTTCTGCCATGGCAGCCCTGACCTTCTGGGTCCCCCTAGGATTGTGTGTGAGATGGAGGAGTCACTGGTGCCTAGCCCACCGCCAGGGCCCGCCGAGCTGTGTGTAGGTGACTGTTCCGCTGACTTCCGTACCCAGTCTCAGCAGCTCTACAGCTTCGTGGTGCGTAGCCCTCCGGCGCCTTCCTCTCCCCCGTCCCCCTGTGGGGAATGCTGGGGTGGCCCTGCCCTGCCTCCCTTCAATGCTGCTTCTTCCCCAGACTCCGACATTTGACCGTGTGAGTCCTACTCGGGGCCCGGCTTCAGGAGGCACGAGGCTCACCATCTCTGGTAGCTCTCTGGATGCGGGCAGCCGGGTCACAGTGACCATGAGAGATGGAGAGTGCCAGTTTGTGAGGTGGGCCAGGGCTGAGATTGAGTAGGGTGGCATGGGGCCAGGGTGGGTAGAGGCCCCAGGCTGCCTACTTCAAGTTCTCTGCTTGCCCATGTAGAAGAGATGCGGAGGCGATTGTGTGCATCTCACCTGTCTCCACCCTGGGGCCCAGCCAGGTCCCCATCATGCTTACCATTGACCATGCCAACATCTCCAGCCCAGGAGTCATCTACACCTACACTCAGGACCCCACAGTCACGCACCTTGAGCCCACCTGGAGCATCATCAAGTAAGATCCTGGCCGCTGGGGATGTGGTACAGCAGTAGAGCTTTTACCTAGCATCTGTGAGGCTCTGGGTCCACAGCACAGCACAGCAAATAGAAAGACCTGGAGAAGCTGGGCACCAGTGGTTCACGCCTGTAATCCTAGCTGCTTAGGAGCCTGAGACTTGAGGCTCACCATGCAAACCAGCCTGTGCAGGAAAGTCTGGGAGACTTATTTCCAATTAGTCACCCAAAAAGGCAACAACTGGAGCTGTGGCTCAAGTGCTAGAGTGCTGACCATGAACAAAACAGCTCAGGGACAGTGCCCAGGTCTGCAGTTTGAACTGTAGGAATAGCGTGCACGCGTGCATGTGCACACACACATGCAAACATGGAGGAAACAAAGCTAGAGGCTGAGTAAGGTCCTTCAGCTTTGGTAACTAGGACTGTGGGTATCAAGTGATGCTTGAGTCCTTTGGGCCTGAACTCTCACTGGTAGAGAGGACAGAGCTGTCCTGGCCACACTGTACCAGGTACCCATCAGAGAAGCTCTGCACTATCATGACAGCCTTGCGAAGTCCATCCACACGGAGGTGGGAGTCTCAGGCCACTTACTCTTCTCTATAGCGGAAGCACTGCCATCACTGTGAGTGGGACTCACCTACTGACTGTGCAGGAGCCCCGGGTTCGGGCCAAATACCGAGGTATTGAGACCACCAATGTGAGTATCAGCTTCCCTTCCCCCACGGCACCCCCGCTTCCCATGGCTTCACATACTGGGATGTCCAACCTTGTCCCCACAGACGTGCCAGGTGATCAATGACACTGCAATGCTGTGCAAGGCTCCCGGCATCTTCCTTGGGCGGCCTCAGCCAAGGGCCCAAGGCGAACACCCTGATGAGTTTGGCTTCCTGCTGGACCACGTGCAGACGGCCCGCTCTCTCAACCGGTCGTCCTTTACTTACTACCCTGACCCCAGCTTTGAGCCACTTGGGCCCTCCGGTGTGCTGGATGTCAAGCCTGGCTCCCATGTAGTGCTGAAGGTGCCAATGGGGTGGGAGAGAGCACAGGGAGGCATGGAGTCTGCAAGGCAGACAACACCGGGCTGACTGTGTGTCCCCCATTTGCAGGGCAAGAACCTGATCCCTGCAGCAGCCGGCAGCTCCCGCCTTAACTACACAGTGCTGATCGGAGGTCAGCCATGCGCGCTCACAGTCTCAGACACACAACTCCTGTGCGACTCGCCCAGCCAGACAGGCCGGCAGCCTGTCATGGTGGGTGCGGGGAACGGGAGGCCACCAGGGCAGCCTGAGGTGGGGGGCGTGAGAATTGGCTAACCTTAGGATTGTCCTTGCAGGTGCTGGTGGGTGGCTTGGAGTTCTGGCTGGGCACCCTGCACATCACAGCAGAACGGGCACTGACCCTGCCAGCCATGGTGGGGCTGGCAGTAGGCGGGGGGCTCTTGCTGTTGGCCATCACTGCCGTGCTGGTTGCTTACAAGCGTAAGACTCAGGATGCCGACCGCACGCTCAAGCGGCTCCAGCTGCAGATGGACAACCTGGAGTCTCGTGTGGCCCTGGAGTGCAAAGAAGGTGACTAAGGCACGATGGTGCGGAGGGTGCTGGGCAGCAGGTGAGAGCCCTGGTCTCACTCCTCCTCCGCCTCACCCAGCTTTCGCAGAGCTGCAAACGGACATCAATGAGCTCACAAACCACATGGATGGGGTGCAGATCCCTTTCCTGGATTATCGGACATATGCTGTGCGCGTGCTCTTCCCTGGCATCGAGGCCCACCCTGTGCTCAAGGAGCTGGATGTGAGTCTTCCCCAGCCTGCCCACTCCCTGTTTCCCTCAGGACCACTCCCTCCTCGCCCTCCAAGATTCTCCCCTCATCCCCCTACTCTCCCACAGATTCCTCCCAATGTGGAAAAGGCCCTTCGCCTGTTTGGGCAGCTGCTACACAGCCGCGCCTTCGTGCTTACCTTCATCCACACACTGGAGGCTCAGAGCAGCTTCTCCATGCGTGACCGAGGCACCGTGGCTTCACTCACCATGGTGGCCCTGCAGAGCCGGCTTGACTATGCCACGGGGCTGCTCAAGCAGCTGCTGGCTGATCTCATAGAGAAAAACCTCGAGAGCAAGAACCACCCAAAGCTGCTATTGCGCAGGTACATGCTCCCTCTTGGCCTGTCCCTGGACAAGCCACACACCCCTGCCCACCCACACTCACAGCCCCATCCTTGCCAGGCCTCAGTGTCTCTTTCCTGCCCTAGGACAGAGTCAGTGGCAGAGAAGATGCTTACCAACTGGTTCACATTCCTTCTGCATAAATTTCTGAAGGTGTGCTTGGTGGGTGGGTGCCGGGGGCCTTGATGCTGGGGCACCGCTGGCTGTCAGACAGATAGCCAGCAGTGCCCCTGGTTCCGGCTACAGGAATGTGCTGGGGAGCCCCTCTTCCTGCTCTATTGCGCCATCAAGCAACAAATGGAGAAAGGCCCCATTGACGCCATCACAGGGGAGGCCCGCTACTCGCTGAGCGAGGACAAACTCATCCGGCAGCAGATCGACTATAAAACCCTGGTGAGCACAGGCCAGGTGGGCAGCAGCTGTGGGAGGTAGGCAGACGCCCTGCCTGGGACTGATGCTGGGGCTCTTCCCCCTGCCCCTAGACCCTGCACTGTGTGTGCCCAGAAAGTGAGGGAAGCACTCAGGTGCCAGTGAAGGTCCTCAACTGTGACAGCATCACCCAGGCCAAAGACAAGCTGCTGGACACCGTGTACAAAGGCATCCCATACTCCCAGCGCCCCAAGGCTGAGGACATGGACTTGGGTGAGGGCCCCCTCCCTCTCCCTCTGGCCCCCACCCAGTGCAAGGCTGCCCTCATGCACCCCCCACCCCCAAGCTGTGTTCCCTAAGAGAGGTGGGCCTGAAGTCTTGGGGGGATGCCCTTAAGGGCTGACTGTGGCCCACAGAATGGCGTCAGGGCCGCATGGCCCGCATCATCCTCCAGGATGAGGATGTCACTACCAAGATCGAGTGCGACTGGAAGAGGGTCAACTCACTGGCCCATTACCAGGTAAGCTCATTCACTCCCAGGGCCACATGAGAGCTGGGGCCCTGTCCTGAGCCCCAGCAGGACACTGGATCAGTGGTGTTGGCTCCTTCCAGCCAGTATGGAGTCCCTGACCTCACAAGCCCTCCTCACAGGACCTTGGGTGCCACCCATGCGCACACTGAAGGGGCTGGGAGGGTGGTGGTATCGTGGTCTCCTGCACATCCTCTTCTCTGTCTCTGGGACCTCCAGGTGACAGATGGTTCCATAGTGGCACTGGTGCCCAAACAAGTATCTGCCTATAACATGGCCAACTCCTTCACCTTCACCCGCTCCCTCAGCCGCTACGGTAGGTGTCCTCAGCATGGTGACCTCAGCTGCATGACCCATCCTACCTTGTGCATGGGGAGGTCTCCAGCTCTCCAGCATCTACAAGTAGGGTGGGTCAGAGAAGAAGGGTCCTGCACAGGCTGCTGGGTTCCTGGAAAAGACTGGACTGAGACGCCTGGCAGTGGCCAGCAACACCGCTGGCCTAAGAGACGTGCTTGTTCTGTGCCCCAGAGAGCTTGCTCCGCACTGCCAGCAGCCCTGATAGCCTCCGCTCACGGGCACCCATGATCACACCTGACCAGGAGACTGGCACCAAACTGTGGCACCTGGTGAAGAATCATGACCACGCTGATCACCGAGAAGGGGACCGGGGCAGCAAGATGGTCTCAGAGATCTATCTGACAAGGCTGTTGGCCACCAAGGTATGCACGTGCTCTGTGCTATCTTGGTCTCTGTGCCGAGGCCCAGCTCTGGCCCTGAAGGACCAGCCCAGGCCTTGCTAGCCAGGGGCTACATTCTCAGGGAAGTGTGGAGTCAACATGGAGGCTGGGTCCACTTTAGGGGTGCTGGCCCCGCTAGTTTCCTCATAGCTTGTGCCCTCACTGTCCCCTGCAGGGCACACTGCAGAAGTTTGTGGATGACCTCTTTGAAACTGTATTTAGCACAGCCCACCGGGGCTCAGCCCTGCCCCTGGCCATCAAGTACATGTTCGACTTCCTGGATGAGCAAGCTGACCAGCACCAGATCAGTGACCCTGATGTGCGCCATACCTGGAAAAGCAACTGGTACCACTCTGTGCCCAGCTTCTGCTGGTTCCTCTTGGGATGGGTGGAGAGAAGCAGCTGGTGGCTTTGCCTGTGGGGAGATTGGCAGGGACGGAAATAGTTATCCAGGCAGGAATGGACGGTGGCAGAGCCTGTTTCTGACTGAGAGTGCAGGGTGATGCTCCTGGATATTTGGACAGGTGGGAAGTGGACTTATTGAGAACAGAAGGGCCATTTGCTCAGCTCTTGCTGCCTGAACTTCAGCCCTGACACTAAATATATCTCTCTTGCCATCATCTTGGGATAACACATGACTAGCCAGGAGCAAGGTGTGAAGGAAGGCAGAGGTGGGAGGGGTGCACGGGGCCACCAGGGAGTCTTCAGTGTGTGTTCTTCTGCTCAGCCTGCCTCTGCGTTTCTGGGTGAATGTGATCAAGAACCCGCAGTTTGTGTTCGACATTCACAAGAACAGCATCACGGACGCCTGCCTGTCGGTGGTGGCCCAAACCTTCATGGACTCGTGCTCTACCTCTGAGCACCGCTTGGGCAAGGACTCACCTTCCAACAAGCTGCTCTATGCCAAGGACATCCCCAACTACAAGAGCTGGGTGGAGAGGTGGGCCCTGAGTGGAGACTGCTGTGCGTGACAGCAGGCATGAGCTGTCCCATCCTGGGAAGCCCTAGGCAAAAGCCCCAGCAGCTAGCTGGGCATGAGGGCAGGGGTTTGGACTTTCATGACATCTGCTGGATTGACTTACTCAGGGCCCTAACAGGTACTACCGAGACATCGCAAAGATGGCATCCATCAGTGACCAGGACATGGACGCCTACCTAGTGGAGCAGTCTCGCCTTCATGCCAGTGACTTCAACGTCCTAAGCGCACTCAGTGAACTCTACTTCTATGTCACCAAGTACCGCCAGGAGGTATGTCCATGCACCCAAAGGGCCTGACTTGCTTGAACCTGAGAGTATAAGCTAGGGGCAGAGGGTAGACATTGGTAGGATGCAGGGAGTTCCCACAAAGGCAGGAGACACAGAGCCAATCTCTTAGATTACATAGCTTCTGTGTGTGCCATGCGGCTAGCACGGGCAATGCTGTCTTCCTGTGCTGGGATTTGAGGGATATAGGAGGGAAACTACTCAATGGAGCACAGAGTTCTACTGAGCAAAAGGTAAGGGGGCAAACCAGGCACTGGTGGCTCACACCTGTAATCCTAGCTACTCAGGAGGCTGAGATCTGAGGATTGCGGCTCAAAGCCAGCCCGGGCAGGAAAGCCTGTGAGACTGTTATATCTCCAATTAGCCACCAAAAAGCTGGAAGTGGAGCTGTGACTCAAGTGATAGAGCAGCGGACTTGAGCACAAAAGCTCAGGGACAGCACCTATGCTCTGAGTTCAAGCCCCAAGACTGGCACACAAAAAACCTGGACTGGAGGTATGGCTCAAGTGGTAGAGTACTCACCTAACAAGTATGAGCTAAAAGCATTGTACTAGCCAAAAATCAAAGAGAGAGAGACAGACAGACAGACAGACAGACAGAGAGAAAGAGAAAGAGAAAGAAAGAGAAAGAGGGGCAAAGCCCTGGGGAAAATGGAGCAAAGCAGTAGATATAGGAGGCTGGAGTTTGGATGAAAGTCTGGGATGGATATACACCTTTTTCTTTCTTTCCTTCCATCTTTTTTCCTCCCTTTCTCCATTCCTCCTTCCCTCCCCACTTTTTTTTGCCAGTCCTGGGGCTTGAACTCAGGCCCTGGGCACTGTCACTGAGCTTCCTTTGCTCAAGGCTAACATTATACCACTTGAACCAAGTGCCTCTACCGGTTTTTTCCCTTTATGTGGTACTGAGGAATCAAACCCAGGACTTCATGCATGCTAGGCAACCACTCTATCACTAAGCCACATTCCCAGCCCTCCCTCTCTTTCTTTCTTTTTTTTTTGGGTCCGGTCGTGGGGCCTGAACTCTGGGTCTGGG
>NW_012267425.1:867540-877616 GCF_000151885.1 Dipodomys ordii | reverse complement strand
AAAAAAAGAGGTAGATCATCAGCTATGAGCACAAGGTCCTGTCTGTGTTCAAGCCCCAGTACTAGCACAAGATCTAGGATTGAAAAAAAAAAAACCTGGGAAGAAATGTAATACTATTTGGGTACTTATGGGGTAGCTCATGACTGTAATCATAATCAGGAAGCTGAGACCTGAAGATCAAGGTATGAAGCCAGCCAAGGCAGACAAATGCCAGAGATTCTTATCTCCAATTAAGCAGCAAAAATCTGGAAGTGGAGGTATGGCTCAAGTAGTAGAGCGCCAGCCTTGACCAAAATATCTTAATAGTGTAAAGGATGAAAGTTTTTGTCTTGCTGTTTCTGAAACTGTTTTCAGGTACCTCAACATTGCTATGTTACAATCAGAGCCTCTTCTCCAACGGATGAAAAAGGCAAGAAAATGTGAAGTGGAAAAAAATTTAGATGTGATCAGTAACTCAGTTTTATTTCCTGTGCTAACAACCATTAAAACCCCAAACAAAACAAGTGGCCCCTAGCACCCAAGGGCCAATGAAGAGAAGCCATTAGGTCGTCACCCTTAAGCAACAAGTACTTCTCTGTGCTAGGTAAGGATGCATTTTTGCTTCGAAGGAGACCTAAAGTTGCAACCTTGGGTGTGCTGCCCAGTCCACCTTTAGCGGGCAACAGGGGGTCCAAAGCGCTGCATGGTCCGCATGACCAGGGCAACCTGTTCAAGGAAGCTGATGATGGAAACCCGGAGCAGGCGAGCATCTCCAGCTGTCCAGTGTCTAAGAGTGAGGAAAAGAGAAAAGCAAACTGTCGTGGTAAGTCCTCCCCTGTGACACCAAACTTCTGACAGCTCTGTTATTACCAAGCAGAGTGGCTGGGCGCCTCCATGCTGCCCAGCCGAATGCAGGCCGCCTGCCCACCACGCAGGCCCCTGCTCAACTCACACGGCCAAGGTGCTCCCGCTCACTGTGAGCTCCTTCCCCAGTGCTCCCTGGTGGGGCTCAGCATCTGGGGCCAGAGCCCCACGGGCGATTTCGGCTTCCAAAGGGGTCGGGAAAGGCACGCTGAGGGCGCTGGCGCAGGTTCCGTGAAGGAGTATCATGGGGACTTGGTCCTCGAGGGCCACCCCCACCCCCACGAGGCCGCCTCCCCTTCAGCCCTGCGTATACACTCCCAGGCCACCCCTGCCCTCACCCCGCTCCCCAAGTGCCCTCGGCACACCCCCAACGCCCACACCTCCTGGCCTCCGCTTCCCGCTGGCTCCCCTGCTTCGCGACTTCCCCTTCCCCAGACCCAGGCACCACGGCCACCCCCTCCGTTCCTTTGCCGCTCCCGTAGGATACAACATGTGTGGTCGGACTCCAGGCCTTTCGGCGCAGGACGTAGCGTCTCTGCCTGAATCCTGGTCTTGTAACACACGTGCAATATGGTGCGCTCCGCTGGTTGTAACCTGTACTAAACCTGGATCGCCAGGACAGCAGCAGCTACCCCGACTACGCTGGCCGTCGGCGCCAAAGGCTGCGTCTCCGGAGCCCGCGTCGGCTGCCTGCATGTTGGCTACCGCTCCGCCTTCCACACCAACGGCCCGCCCTTGCCAGTGACGGCTGACGCAGCGCTGAAGCTCCACCCCCTGAAGCTCCACCCCCCCGGCGCTTCCGCGCGCAGGCGCAATCCGGCAGCTAGCGGGGCTTTAGGGGCAAGCTGGTCAGTTCTCACCTGGATTCCTCTACTCCACCAGCAGCTTCTGACACGAAATGATCCACGCACCTGTACAAATACACCCCTAGCCAGCTGCCAGGTGCGTAGTCTTCAGCCGACCATGTTGCTCTCAAGCCCTTGGGAAACTAAGGTTCCTTCACCGAAGCTCCAGCCATTACAGCAGGAAGCAAATTGGGCTTTCCAGAGTGGATAAACAAGCCTCAAATGACTGGCTGAGTTTGTGATCGCTTCTTACCTTCCCGTCCTGCTGGAAGTTCCCTGAGACCCCTCGCTTAATCTCAGACTTAGTCGGGCGCCAGTGTCTCTCACACCTGCAATCCTAGCTTTGCCAGGAAACTCCGTGACACCCTATCTGCCATTAATCACCCCAAAAAGACGGAAATGAGGCCCTGGCTACAGCACTAGATTTTACTCTGGTGCTAGCCTTGAGCAAAAGCAGCACAGGGGCAGTGCCCAGGCCTCGAGCACAAGTCCCAGGACTGGCACCAAAAAAGGGGAGGGGGTGAAGAAGGGGGAGGAGGAGGAAGCAGCTCAGAGTCTTACAACACCTAATCCCAATGGAGCTTCTGGGCACTTGCGCGAACAGATACAGCCTCCATCACATGCATTCCCACCATCTTTTTTCTTTATTATTATTTTTCACAGTACAAAATGCCGTTAATTTATTCTGACCTTCAAAACAATTATATTTCCTAGATGACATAATAAAAGTACGAATGCAAAATAGATACAAGCTCCTTCATTTTTCAGTATTAAATCTCTTTTTCTTTCCATGCTAACTATTCTGCCTGATTGTTTATTTTTACTTTTTATCACTAAGTAGTTTCACAAAGAGGTTACATTTCCTTAAGTCAGGTTATGAGTACAATGCTTCTTGCTCAATGTCACCCATCATTCTCCGTTTTCCCCCTCTTATCCCTTCCCTCCAGCTATGTACTTCAGTTCTTACCTCATGTAATTGGCTGCAATAACTGCATTTCCTTCTTCTCTCCAGACCTTTGTCTGTCTTCCTTCCTTCCTTCCTTCCTTCCTTCCTTCCTTCTTTCCTTCCTGTCAGTCGTGGGGCCTGAACTCTGGGCCTGGGTGCTATCCCTGAGCTCTTCAGCTCAAAGCGAGTGCTCTACCACTTGAGCCACAGCGCCACTTCTGTTTTTTTTTGGTAATTAATTGGAGATAAGAGTCTCATGGGCCGGGTGCTGGTGGCTCATGCCTATAATCCTAGCTACTCAGGAGGCTGAGATCTGAGGATCTCAGTTCAAAGCTGGCCTGGGCAGGAAAGTCCATGAAACTCTTATCTCCAATAAACCACCAGAAAACTGGAAGTGGCGCTGTGGCTCAAGCAGTAGAGTGCTCGCCTTGAGCTGAAGAGCTGAGACAGTGCCCAGGCCCAGAGTTCAAGCCCCACGACCGACCAAAAAAAAATGTCTCACAGATTTTCCTGCCCAGGCTGGATTTGAACTTCAATTCTCAGATCTCAGACTCCTGAGTAGCTAGGATTACAGGTGTGAGCCACCAGTGTCTGGCCTCTCCAGCCCTTTTTCTAGGCCCAGTATTCTCCAAGACATGTGGCACGACATCCATGCAGGAATCTGCAGGAGTGGACCTCTCCTAGGGATATCACTTTATATAGCACTAGCACTAGCTGGCTAGAGTGGATTTTATAGGGGCCAAAGCTGTCTGATTTGCATCTTACACATGTTTTGGAGTGGCTGTTTGGAGATGAAACCTGCCAGCAATGAAGGTGAGAAATCACAGGAACCTCAACCAAAGTACTAGTGTTGTAAGGGAACTCAGTCCCAAGAAACAGAGAAGCCACCACTTAAGAGGCCAAATTAGCTGGGTGCAGGTGGCTCACGCCTGTAAGCCAAGCTACTCAGGAGGCTGAGATCTGAGGATCGTGGTTCAAAGCCAGCCTGGGCAGGAAAGTCTGTGAGACTCTTAGCTCCATTTAACAAACAGAAAACTGGAAGTAAGCACTGTGGCTCAAGCAGTGGAGTGCTCGCCTTGAGGTGAAGAGCACAAGGGCAGTGCCCAGGCCCAGAGTTAAAGCCCCACAACTGACAAAAAAAAAAAGAGGCCAAATTATGAGTCTTACTGGACATCCAAACTGCTGGTGGACTCATGTCTCATAGACCAACAACTCAAAATGCCGCTAGCACCAAGCTTATATAGGCCTAAACCACATAAGATGTGAGGAATCAATCCCAACAAAAGTGTTATACATGAGCAAGCTGAACCAGATGAGGACACTTAAACCTAATAGAGCAAACCATCTAGGGAAACAATCAGGGGAAATCAAGGGCTAATTATCTAGAGGAAGCACAGTCTCCTTCACTAGCCGTGTGAATAAGTATAATCAGATTTGTGATAATCCTGAAATACTAATTTAATAAGTTATACAGTATATCCACAGAACTCTAGAACAATACCCCGATTAATAAATGTGCAGGATCTCTGCATGCTAGAATTTCCTTTTTGTGTTTTTTAAGGGAACTAAAGTTATATTTACAATCAGAAGGTTTGCAGCCATGCGCTAGTGGCTACTCAAAAGGCCGAAATCTGAGGATCTCTGTTCAAAGTGAGCCCAAGCAGGAAAGCCCGTGAGACTCATTTCCAGTGAAACACCAAAAAGACTGGAAGTGGAACAGTAGTTCATGTGGTAGAGCACTAGCCTTGAGCAGAAAACCTCAGGGATACTGCGTAGGCCCTGAGTTCAAGCCATAGGACACACACACACACACACACACACACACACACACACACAGAGTAAAAATCGCCAGGTGCCTATAGCTCACACCTGTAATCCTAGCTACTGAAGGAGGCTGAGATCTGAGGATCAAGGTTCAAAGTCAACCCATGAGACTGATCTCCAATTTATCACCAAAAAGCTGGAGCAATGGTTCAAGATGTAGAACTCTAGTCTTAAGCAAAAATGCTCAAGGGCAGTGCCTTGTCTCTACGTTCCTATTACAGGACCAGCACACACAAAAAAAGAGAGTAAAAATGTTATAATTGAGAAAGAACAAATTTAAATGAATATGACAAAAATCACAGAGACAATAATTCAGTGTTTTTTTCTTTACTTTGAGCCACAGTGCCACTTCTGACTTTTTTTTTTTTTGGGTCCAGTCATGGGGCCTGAACTCTGGGCCTGGGTGCTGTCCCTCAGCTCTTCAGCTCAAGGCTAGCACTCTACCACTTGAGCCACAGCGCCACTTCCGGCTTTTTTCTTTTTGCTTATGTGGTGCTGAGGAATTGAACCCAGGGCCTCAGGCATGCAAGGCAAGCGCTCTACCACTGAGCCACCTTCCCAGCCCACTTCTGACTTTTTTTGAGTAGTTTATTGGAAAAAAATGTCATGGCCTTTCCTGTCCAGGCTGGCTTCAATCTTCAATCCTCAGATCTCAGCCTCCTGGGTAGCTAGGGTTACAGGCATAAGCCACCAGTGCCTGGCCTGAGTGCTTTATTTATTTTTATTTTTTGTGTGAAGATAGGGTCTCACTATCACTATGTCAGCCGACTGGTCTTGAACTCCTGAGCTTAAGTGACCCCTCCACCTCAGCAGGAACTACAGGTGTTGCCACCATACCTAAGTAAATCAATGTGTTTTACATTCACTTCTGTTTCTATACTCCTTTTCTGGGTTATATTATAAGGACAAAAATAATTGGCTTCACTCTTAGCATATTTGTTGTTGATAATGATAGGGATGAGGTGTGTGTGCACCTATTTTGGGTGTTCTTTTCCACTCTTTCTGGTAACAAATGAGTAAATATATCGATGTTAGAATCCAGAATTCTTACTGTGGAGAGAAGGTGTGAAAGAACTGTGATGCTGGACTGTTACTGAAGGTTTCAGTATGAACTTGTGATTTCTAGGGTATGTATATATTCCAATATCTGTTCATCAAAATGGTCTAGAAAGCCAGGCACCAGTGGCTCATGCCTGTAATCCTACCTACTCAAGAGTCTGAGATCTGAGGGTTGCTGTTCAAAGCCAGTCTAAGCACAAATATTTGTGACTCTTATCTCCAATAAAATACCCCCTACCCCAAAAAAGTGGCACTGCAGCTCAAGTGGTAGAGCACTAGCCTTGAGCAAAAAAAGTTCAGGGACTGGCTTGAGTTCACACAGAAAAAAAAAACAAACGGTTTAAAAACAATGGCAACAGTAGCAATGAGCACATCAGTCACACAGACCTTAGAGGTTTTGTGGGGGCAGGAGGGTTGCCATGAACTCTTGCTTAGCTTTTCAGAAGGTAACAGGGAGTAAGAGTGAGTTTTCAGATAGAGGCTCTGTAGTGCTGCCAACATGTGGGTGGCTCACACCTGTAATCCTAGCTATTCAGGAAGCTGACATCTGAAGATCAAGGCTTGAAGGTAGCCTGGGTAGATAAATCTGAGCAACTCTTTTTTTTTGTCAAATTGATATTTTAGAGGTGATACACAGCGGAGTTACATTTATATATATATGGTAATAATCTGAGAGAGACTCCTTTTTTTTTTTTTTTTTGGTTATGGGCCTTGGCGCTGTCCATGAGTTATTCAGCTCAAGGCCAGCATTCTACCACTTGAGCCACAGCACCACTTCCAGTTTTCTGGTGGTTCATGGAGGATAAATAAGTGTCTTGTTCTTTCCTGCCCCGGCTGGCTTTGAACTACAATCCTCAGATCTCACCCTCCTGAGTAGTTAGGATTACAGGCATGAGCCACCAGCACCCGGCTGAGATACCTTTTTTTCTTTTTTTGTAGGTCATGGGGGCTGAGCTCTGGGCCTGGGTGCTGTCCCTCAGCTCTTCAGTTCAAGGCTAGTGCCCTACCACTTGAGCCACAGCGCCACTTCCGGTTTTTTGCTTATGTGGTGCTGAGGAATCGAACCCAGGGCCTCATGCATCTGAGGCAAGCGCTCTACCACTGAACCACCTTCCCAGCCCCGGCTGAGATACTTTTATCTCCAAATAAACTACCAAAAAGCTGGATGTGGAGCTGTGGCTTAAGTGGTAGGGCACCATCCCTGTGCAAAAAAGCAAAGGGACAGTGCTCAGGCCCTGATTTTAAGGCCCAGCACTGATAGCAAAAAATATATAAAAAATTAAAAAACACTGCCCTCTATCTCTGGCCAAGATGAGCCTTCAGCCACGAGGCCTCCAGTCTCTGGCACCTAAATGGGAAGCATTGGCATAGGGATCAATAACTATGTCTAGGGTTTCTTTGCCTCCATAGTGGGTTCAATAAGCCCACACAGGATTTTTGTTTGTTTTGCTTTTTTTGAGGCGCTTATATTTACTTTACTAAGAGTTAAAGAAAAAGATGTATTCGCCTCTTACATAGTTATAGTTACATTTCCACAAGCCCACATGGGCTTACTTATGTCTTTGAACAATAGAAAAGCTCCTTCTTATTTGAGAAGCCTTTCCTCCTTTGTTACCTTAAGGTGATTGTCATCTCCATTGCGCCTCCCTGTAGGATCTGCCCCAGTCCCTTGTGAAACCCAGCTCTGTCCACAGGAAGCAGTCTCTGCACACCTTGAGGGGGCAGTTGACATGGGCAGTGAGCAACTCCCTCTCATTCCCACAGCCAAAATAATCAGACACAGTTCTGGCCAATGAAATAGCAACATTTATTAGCTGGGGCATCTGAGACAGAAGCTACACTGCAGAGTGTTTCCCACTGGCAGTGAAAAGCAGGCAGGATCCATCGAAGCAGCAGGCAGCTACCTTTTGCTCCTTGTAGGTGGTGGTGGAGGATGAAGGTACTGGAAAATGCAGAGGGATGCAGGAAGAAACTGGATATTTGGTGAAATTGTTCACCCACTGCCAGAACTCCTGGCCTTTGCAGTTTTGTAAACCAGTAAGTTTCCGTTATTGCTAAACCAATGATTGGAAACCCAAAGCAGCCCAGTTTAATAAGAATTCCTCTTGGGTAAAAGTCTCACATGCACCTTTAGTGTTATTTACTTTAAAAAAATACATTCCCTGACTTAAAATAAGCCTGTCATGTGAGCTGTCACACCACACATGCTTCTAAGCAGGTTTCTGCTGTATGCTATCCCCAGCTCTCAGGGAGGCCCAGGGGGCTATCATCTGCTTTTCACCCTCCTTTGTTCATCTTCCCGCCATGGGAACTCAGTGTTCACCCATCTGGCCCGGCCAGGAAGGGCAGGCATAGCACTGACCACACTGGGGGGCGCCCTTGGAGAGAACAGAGGGACAAGAGCAGTATCCTCCTGCGTGTGCTTGTCTCACAGCCTGAACTGCTCCCAGCTCAAAGGAGCAGGTACTTGTATGATGTCTAGCACCATCAACAGGGCACAGTGCTACTGAGCCCATACTTCTGTATCCACCTCAGCATCCTGAGGCTCCTCTTGGGCAATGAGGAGTGTGCAAAGTAGAAGCCTCTGTACACAGGAAGCATCCATCTTCCATGGGTGGGAGATGTGTGGGTGTAGAGGCCGAGGCCAAGGCAGCTGTGACACTACCTTGGCTGAATCATCTGTCTACTGTAATGGGTACAAACTACCCACTTGGAGGAGGAGCTTAGCAGGTAGGGTGCCCCAGAGAAAAGCTGTGCCACCAAGGCCCAGGAAACGCCATCTCTGGCTCATGTTTGGCTACTGCTTCATTTCTGGCTTGAGTTTGTTTAGGGAACACCATGTAGAACTGCAGAGGACAGCAACTCCCTATCCTGACGTGGATAAGGAGGCAGGAAATTGGTCAGGTTGAAGAGTGGCCCTCGCTGTTACAGACTCCAGGACTGGGAATGCAAGTGGCACCAAAACTTGGCCCAAGCCATCCTGCAGAGCTGGGGTGACCCTGTGGCTCCAGGGTCTGGCTCCAGAAGCTCAGGGGCCCAGGGCTATCACTTGGCCTTCTTTGGAAAACTGTGGAGGGTTCTGCCAGCTGTGTTAGAGGTCAAGTGATAGCGCTTGGCAGCAGGGCAGCTGCTTTCTTTGTTAAGTCTTGTGAGGGAGTCACCCAAGGATTTAGTCTGGGTGGCTAAATGAAATGTCAAAGCCTATCCCCCAAAGAGCACCTTCCCCAGCACACTGAGGCACTCCTGTATAAGGTGGCTGGACTCAGATCTACCTGGCCCACAGCATGCCAGGTGCCTCCACTGTACTGTCTCACCTGTTCTGCAGAAGGTGGAAGAGAGCCCTGGTCAAATGCTGTGAGTAGTGCCTACCAAGAGCTGGGGTACACACCAGCTATTATTATTACTATGAGCCAAACTGCAACATGAGAACACATTTAATGCAACATGCAGCTGTGGCCTGGGCTTGGGCTCCTCCCCTTATTCAGAGGACGCTATTTGGGGAAACCCTTCTCCATAGCTTCAGAGAGCTCAGGGTGCAGGAAGCGACCGGCTAAGCGTTCGATGTCATCCAATGTCAGGCGGCTTAGAGATCTCTCATAATCCTAAGGAGAGAAAGCCAGGAGAATTCAGGGGGTGTCGGTGGAGACACGCAAAGGGTGTCAGTTGTAATGGATGCAGGGATTGGGAGTCGCGGGAGCAGCTAGGACTGGGTGGTGCCCTCACCCTCTGTAGCTGTTCCAGGACCCTGCTGGCATCTGCCACAGTGAAGTGGCGGGCAAGGACTTTAGAGATCAGCTGCCAGACAGGCGTCGGTGCAGAGTCAGCCAGTCTGCGGGCAGTGCCTGCTTCCAGTAACACCTTGTCCAGAGGTTTAACCACTAGGTTGAGCTTGGAATTGGGTCCAATGCTGTAATCTGACAGTCGTTTGTCATCTGCCAAAGAGAGATTCGTGGGGTTTCTTCCACACAGCCGTGTGGCAACCACAGAAGCGATGCTGCCTCGGGCAGCCAGAGGAACAGCAGTGTGGTGGTGTCTGGCTCTGGTGGCTTCCGCCACCTTCCCCCAGGGTCCTTTGGCACCTGGTAGCGGAGCCAGAGTCCGGATCCATCACACTGCTGCCTGGGCCCGGCGGCCCGGGCCCCTCATCCACCCACTGCCTGTGGGGTCCCCTGGTTACCTGCTAGGGCCTTGCCCTTGAAAAGTAGACGCTGCTGGCGCACCGGCACATTCAGCTTCTCGGAGACCAGCTGCTTCAGCGTGGACACCAGCTCGTCCTCTGCCACCTGATAGGGCCAAGGGAGGGAGGCAGAGGATCAGCCCACAGCTCCTGGGCAGGGAAACCCTCGTCCCGTCCCGTGGTTCGGCTCTCCGGCCTCCCGGGTCCGCCCGTCTCGGTGCGGGCCCGGCGATCGTACCTGCAGGCTGCACTCGCGGCCCTGAAGGGCCTTCACCGTCAGCTGCATGGCGGCTGCGGCGGCGTTGACTACGTTTCCTACCCGGCCCCAACTGTTCCCCGGCCTCGCGCTGCCGCCCCAGGCGCGCGCCGGAACCGTTCGTCG
>NW_012267425.1:861971-867350 GCF_000151885.1 Dipodomys ordii | reverse complement strand
CCTGCTCCGCGCCCCGGCCCCAGTCGCTGCCTCTGGGACCGCCCTTGCGGGGCGGGGGCGGGGGCATCGCCGGACTGCGCGCCGCGCTCAGCAGCGGCAGGGGAACGTGGCTTCTCCTGGCTGCCCGCACAGGGCAGGGGGCATGTGGGGCGATGCTTGATTCATCGGGGAGCCTGCAGTCGGGAGAATAAAAGCCAGGACGCTGCCTGGGACCGGCTTCGGCCTGGCCCGCCCTGCCAGCGCGGGTAGGGCACGCCAGTGCCGAGCCCCCCGCCCCCCAGGCCCCGATTGTCTCGCATTCACAGCAATCGCTCAGCCTGCCACACTCGTCCCACAGCCTGATGCCTTTCCGCTCCCTTCTTTCTCGTCTGCCTGGAAAAACAAAACACGAAAAGGGAGCAGAAACCAAACCAAACTACTGGGTTTCCACCCGGTGGGGAGGGATGCGTGGGGAAGGGACAGATGAGCCATGACTCGTGCAGGGATGGGGAGGCAGCCAGCCAGCACTTGTCCACCACGTGCGTGGGTTTCATCTCCAGCACCTGACAGGGGCGACACAAAAAGCGTGTGGAGGGGTCAACGTGCCACTTCAGCCCATCACCCATCCGGCCCACAGCTGCCCACACTTCCCACGCATGCTCTTCCCCCAATCGCGAGGCCCCAAGGGTCAAAGACTGAAAGGGACCCGGGCTTGCTTTTCTGTTTTATTGAAATATACTTTCTGGGCAGTGCACACACCTAAACTTAGCATAGCCTCTTTGGCACTGGAAGCTGGAGAATAAAAAAAATAACAGTAAAAAAACCCAATAAGCCTGAATTTGTTTGAATGCATAGTGCATGAGAACGAAAGGCCTTTGGTATACAGGAATTGCAGCGGCAGTGGTGACCCGAGAGGCCAAGGTGAAGGAAGCTTGACCCAGGGGTTTCATGAGACCCCGAACAGGCTTCTGTAGATGAAGTGGCCGACGACCAAAGCCAGCATCTCGGAGGTCCCAGTTAGTGCCACAACGAATGGGGCCTGGGAGGCATAGTCTGCTTGAAGGCTGCGGAGAGACAGCTGCAGCATGGCCAAGGCTAACAAGCTGTTCTGCACCCCCACCTCGATGCTCACAGTCCGTCTCTGGGCCACTGGCAGCTTCAGGCACGTGGCTAGGCAGTAGCCCACCAACAGGCCAACGAGGGGCACCGTGAAGCCTACCAGTACAATGGGTAGCCGGACACCTGCCAGGATGAAGACCCCCATGCGGTAGGCCAAGATGAGGCCGCCTAGGATGAGCACAAAGCTGAAGGGCTTGATGACCAGTACCAGCAGCTGCGAGAACCTGGGGAGCTTGAACTTGATGACCACACCTGCTGCTATGGGGATGGAGATGAACAGCAGGGTTCCCAGGATCTTGGAGATGGGCACGTGCAGTGTTTCGTGGACGCTGAGCAGGTGGCTGTAGATGATGGAGGATAATGGCAGGAAGCCAGTGGCCGCTACTGTTGAGATGAAAGTCATAGAGATGGCCAGCGTCACATCTCCTCCAAGAAGCAGGCTGAAGAGGTAGCTTCCTCCACCACCAGGCGACGAGCAGGTAATGATGAGGCCGAGAGCCAAGGCCTTGGGCAGCATGAAGACTTTGGCCATCAGGAAAGCATAAAAAGGCATGACCAGAAATTGGCCCAAAAGGCCCAGAAGCATGGGCTGCGGGCTATGCAGGAGACCCTTCAGAACCTCAAGTTCCACTTTGCATCCAAATGAACACTTGTTGACAAAGATAAGAGGCAGAAGCAGGTAGAGTATTGGATTCTCTGAGAAGTGGGCCAAGTTGGTGCTGAGGGTGGCATGGGTGTCTTCAGCGGGTGAGACTCTGATGCAGAAATCTCTCCGCTCCTCCACCAGCATAGGTGCGGCCTTGTGGAAGTCCAGAAGCTGGATGTGGAGTGGGGCTAGCCCAGCTAGGCCTGAGTGGATACTCACCACGAAGCCACCTCCTCTGCCCCATGTTATGGCACTTACGTTCTTGATGGACAGCACTTCTGGGTCGAGAGATGTTACTCTCAGTGTGGGTTTGAGCCCTGTCCTATTGGCCTGTGCTGGGTACTGGCTTGAGATCACAATAATACCCTCACTCTTCTCAGGAAAGTCAAACTCCATCACAGAACCATCCCCAATGCTCAAGTAGTGGCCCTTCACCAGTGATCCAGTGGGGCCTAGGGCGGTGCCAAGGCTGGCCATGGCCATGGATTTGGCCCCCCATGGCTGGCTGATGAGCAGCAAGGCAGCTGTGAACATGACTAGGGGCCCACACCACCACTGGCAGCTGCCTCTGCCCCTCCTCAACACCATGGCTCTTCCTGAAGAAAACTGTGCTCGGGACCTCTTCACCTCTTGGGCTTAGTTAGAAGGGAACCCCTGCTGGTGCTGTTGGGTTATCCTGAGAATGGTCCATCGACAAGTCCTGGTCTTGTGCTGCCTTCCTTGATGGCAGGTTTCTCCCTGAAAACAGAAGGGGCATAGACAGGTAGCTGGTGCCCAGGTGTGAGTTCAGGAGCTTGGATATCTGGAAGCCCACTGCTGGCTCAGCAGAGCCTCACCAAAGCTCAGGAGTGGAAATGCAACCTCAGCGCTGGTCCCTTCCCAGCACAAGTGCCTCAGGCATCTCACCCCCCACCCACCGGAACCACCCACATCCTGCCGATTCCTACTCCTTTCCCTGCACTTGCCCCACAGTGGCTTGTTGAGATGTTCTGATACCAGGGACTCAGGAGATCCACCTCTAGTTTTGTCACCACTACCCTGTTTCCCCCTGGCTGGTGCCAGATCCAGAAGGTCATAAGAGTACAGACTGGGGAATCTATGTCATTTGTCAGGCATAAAGTGGTGGCAGAGTGGCAAGGGCAGTAGGTGAGCATAGCTCTAGGGAATAATGTCTGCCATGGACACACGGTAGGGAACACTACTTCTGTGTCTATATGGCCCACCCTGCCGTGAGAAGACACGGGTAGGGCAGGGGCTATGAAGAAGCAGGTCCCTTTCTCCCTAGGGATGTTGCCTATGGGGCAGCACAACGGGGGTCAGACGTCCACAGGGGGATTTCTCCTTGTCAGCTCCCACTTCTGTGGCAGTCTTGGAATCTGAGCTCCTAGAGCTGCTGCATCACATCTAAGGGGCTGTGCTCAGCATCCAGAGCCTTCCTGGAAATGTGCTCCTGTTAGGGTCCTGAACTCCCTGTGGAACTTGCGTGTTTAGGGGGTGGGGTGCTTGTGGCGAAAGGAGGAGGGTATGTCTCTTTCTACTTTCCAACTGGGCAACCACCACCCATCATGTCCTCTGGTAGAAGCGGGGCAAGCAGGGCAAGGGCACAGTTTTTCATCACTGCTGTCTGTTGCTTCCAGCCCTGCAGTGTTGCAGAGACCCTGCCTCTCTGGATCCAAATCCCTGTTTGTCCTGACTCCTTCATCTGAGACTGGGGAGAGGGAAAATTGGGAACGGAGGGCAGATTCATGAAAACACTCCTCTCTGTGAAAGCCTCCCATTCCCACCACAGCATGACAGGATAGCATGGTCCTTGACAGCTGAGGGTCTTGGTGCAGTCTTTGATTTTCACTGGATGGGGGGGGGTGGGCAGGAAAGCCAGAGTGGAGTAGAAGTCAAGTGGAGAGGAGCAGCAGGGTGGTGGTAAGGAGTTTAGGGAGAGGCTAACAGCCATCCACCCCACGCCCTATTCCTCCTGCAGCCTGGAAGCCTGGGGTCACTAGGGGAGGAGTTTGCTACTAATCTGACACGGATTCTGCTTGAGGGGCTGAAAGACTTTGAGCAGATGCAGTCCCAGGACAGGGAAGGCAAACTGGGCTTGATGGATGCGTTTTCTACAGAAGTGCAGTTTTCGGGGAGGAGGGTAACTGACAGTGTTAACTGGGACTCCTCTTGGGAGTGTGGAAGTTGTGGGGTGGGGCATTAGCAGAGCCCGAGCACAAAGTGGGGTGGGACTTAAAGAAGGTCGCTCAACCTGACCGAATGATCTCGGTCAAGGGAGCTCTCACGTCATTCCAGGGCCAGCCAGGCCTAAAGAACACACTTCGGCCCTTCCCAGCTGGGTCTGGCCAAGCCGGGATGTCCAAATGAACGACCGTGGAGGGGGGACGGGGCCAGAAGCCACCCCCCCGCCCGCCCCTTCCCGGCCGAAGGCTCTCACCTGCCTCCGCTGCCGCGGAGCTCGGCACCGGCGCCGGCCGAGCCGGCACAAGCCCGCGAGGCGGCCCTCTCGGGCTCCGCCCCGCCCTAAAGTCCCTCCCTGCCCCAAACTCCGCCTCACTCCGCCTCTCTCCGCCCCACAGAAACTCCGCCTTCGCGTCCAGATCCCGCCCTCAAACAGCGGCCCTCTGAACGCTGGCCGTTGAGACGGGTTTCTGGCGGATGTGACGTAACGCGTCTCAAGGTAACCAGCCGCCTCCCGACCGCCAGCTTCCTGTCTCACTGCTGATTGGCTCCGGGCACAAAGAATTCAACATTCTGTAATGACGGCCTGGGCAAGTCATTCTGTCACCAGCAAGGTCCGGAGGGCTTGCTGAAAGGGAAAGGAAACATGGCAGAAAGATGGGATAATGAGAAAGTTTAGAAAGGATGTCACAAGACAGAAGCCAGGTGCCGGTGGCTCTCACAACTGTAATCCTAGCTACTCAGGAGGCTGAGATCTGAGAACTGTGGTTCAAAGCCAGCCCAGAAATGAAAGTCCATGAGACTCTTAGCTCCAATGAACCACCAGAAAACCGGAAGTAGCACTGTGGCTCAAGCGCTAGAGTGTCAGTCTTGAGCTGAGGGTCAGCTCCCAGGCCCACAGTTCAATTCAAGCCCCATGACCAAACAAACAAACAAACAAAAAAGACATTAGACAAGTGCAGAGCCGGGCGCCGATAGCTGACTTCTGACACCTGTGAGAATGATGTTCAACGCCAACCCAAGCAGAAAAGTCTGCGAGACTCCATCCAATAAACTAGCAAAATGCTAGACTGGTGGTAGGCTGAAGATATGGCTCCAAGTGACAGAGCACCAATCCTCAGCAAGCAAGCTGAGAACTCGAGGCCCTTGAATTCCAATATCAGCCCCTCCCCCCCCAAAAAAATGCCCACTAACCTCCTGAGGCTGGGGCAGATAGCATATTGCTTGAGAGCCTGGGTAAATAAACTCTTAGTCATGGCTGCTATGATAGACAGGAGTGATCCCAAAAGTCATGGTTGGGGATGGTTAAAAAACAAAGCCCGGCTGGGAAGGTGGCTCAGTGGTAGAGCGCTTGCCTTGCATGCATGAGGCCCTGGGTTCGATTCCTCAGCACCACATAAGCAAGAAACGCTGGAAGTCGCACTGTGGCTCAAGTGGTAGAGTGCTAGCCTTGA
>NW_012267425.1:846404-859346 GCF_000151885.1 Dipodomys ordii | reverse complement strand
AATTTTGTCAAGGGCTGGGAAGGTGGCTCAGTGGTAGAGCGATTGCCTTACATGCATGAGGCCCTGGGTTCGATTCCTCAGCACCACATAAGCAAAAAGAAAAAAGCCAGAAGTGGCACTATGGCTCAAGTGGTAGAGCGCTGGCCTTGAGCTGAAGAGCTGAAGGACAGCGCCCAGGCCCAGGGTTCAGGCCCCACGACCGGACCCCCAAAAAAACAAAAAACAAAAAATAAACAAACAAACAAAAATACAATTTTGTCAAAACCCAAAGAATGTGCAACACCAAGAATAAATCAGTGGAGGTTCACTGATTGTAACAAATTGGGAGCTGGGGGTAAGGGATATTTAAGACACTGCTTATATATTTCATTCAATGTTGCAGTGAGCTTAACACGGTTCAAAAAAAGTCTGGGACTGGGAAGGTAGCTTAGGGGTAGAGTGCTTGCCTAGCATGCATGAAGCCCTGGGTTCCACTTCTTAGTACCACATACACAGAAAAAGCCAGAAGTGGTGCTGTGGCACAAGTGGTAGAGTGCTAGACTTGAGCAAAAGCAGCTCAGGGACATTGCCCAGGCCCTGAGTTCAAGCCCCAGGACTGGTGCAAAAAAAAAAGTCTATAGGTCAGGCACTGGTGGTTCACACTTGTAATCCTAGCTACTCAGGAGATTGAGATCTGAGGTTCTCAGTTCAAAGCCATCCATGCAGGAAAGTCCGTGAGAATCTCTTCTCCAATGAAGCACCAGAAAACTGGAAGTGGCACTGTGGCTCAAGTGATAGAATGCTCGTCTTGAGCTGAAGAGCTGAGGGACAGCACCTAGTCCCAGAGTTCAAGCTCCACAACTGACAAAAAAAATTGCAGTATAAAAAACAACTCTTGGGCTGGAACTTAGGGATATGTACTTGTGAGCGTTCCCCCAAGTCCACAGGAACACAGTCTAAACAGTTTGGCACTGACTCAAGGCTGGGTCGTGGCATCTGTCATTATCTACAGCCGGAACAAGCTCAGCTTGATCTTTGCAGCCCTGGCATCATAAGTGTTTTCTTTCCCAGGCCGGCCTGTCCTCTCCTCCTCGAACTTGCCTGACCTTCACTTCTTGAGGGTTGATGTGCACACAGCACTTTCTCTGGGACTGGCAGTGCTTAACCACAGGCCTTCTAAGTTCATCACCTGACACAGCCCCTCATTTTGACCAGACCACTTCTGTACCCCAGGATTTGCTATTCCAGTACCCAGGCTAGATTTGTTTTGTGCATGTGCTCATCCTGGGGCTTCAGTTCAGAGCCTGGGCGCCGTCCCTAAGCTTTTGTGCTCCAGCATTATATGCTACCACTTGAGCTACAGTTCCACTTGCAGCTTTTAAAAAAATTACAAATATCAGAAAATTCCAATCTCATAGTTATAGAAGCCAGGAGCTCCAAGCTCAATGTGGCAGCTGCTCAGGGAAAAACCTTCGTGCTGAGTCCTCACATTGACTTTCACCTCTGTATGTGTGTGTGTGTGAGAGAGAGAGAGAGAGGAGAGAGAGAGAGAGTTGTAGGGCTTGAATACTGGGTTTAAGTGCTGTCCTTGAGCTCTTTTGCTCCAAGTGAGTGTTCTACCACTTTGAGCCACAGTGCCACTTCTAGCTTTCTGGTGGTTAACTGGAGATAAGAATCTCACAGACAGCTGGGCGCCAGTGGTTCATGCCTGTAATCCTAGCTACTCTGGAGGCTGAGATCTGAGCATACTGGTTCAAAGCCAGCCCAGGCACAAAAGTCCATGAGATTCTTTTTGTTTGGGTTTTTTTTTAAACTGTATTTTTTTTTTGTCTTTCCTTTTTTGGTACTGGGGATCGAACCCAGGACGTTGCACTTGCTAGGCAAGCACTTTGCCACTGAGCTACATCCCAGCCTGTCCATGAGATTCTTATCTCCAATAAACCACTAGAAAACCAGAAGTGGTACTGTGGCTCAAGTGGTAGAGAGCTAGCCTTGAGCTGAAGAGCTCAGGGACAGCGCCCAGGCCCAGAGTTGAAGCCCAACTGATCAAAAAAAAAAAAAAAAGCCACAGACTTTCCTGTCTGGGCTGGCTTTGAACTGTGGTTTTTAGATCTCAGCTTCCCGAGTAGCTAGGATTATAGGTGTGAGCCACTGGCGCCCAGCCCAAGGCTGATTTTCCCTAGAGTCTCATACTGGGTTAGGAGCAGTTGGTGAGCTTCCTTGGGTCCCTGGGGAAGAGCCATCGCTGTTGTTCAAGGCTATGGGGGAGGACAGCTGGGGAGCCACTGGAGTCCCATGTGAGCTACTGCCCATCTTGTCGATGGCCACGGCTGTGCACACACATAGCACCCCACCACCTGACTTCAGCGAGGACAACATCTGAATGCATTCATTCCACTGGGCCCATCGATTTATTAAGAGGTCATTTAGAAGGTGGGTAGTGGGGACTCTGACAAACCGTGCTGCTGATGCTTCATTAGGGACTTTGATCAGGCCCCGGGACCTTGGTACTGAGGCCAGCAAGCTCCTGTCAAGCGTTGAGGCAGGAGGCAGGCAGGCTTGCAGCCAAGCCACCAGGTTTGGCTCACTGGAAGGAATCCCACTGGAGAAAGGGGTGGCCTGCGGTGCAGTGAATGTGTGTCGACCCGACCTGCTAGGTGGCCGCTGCAAAGAGAGGGAAAAGCACCCAGGATCCTTGGTGCCAGGGATGCCCAGGAATTGGAAGGAGCTGACATTAGGAGTGGAGAATGGGGCTGTCGGCTGACGGCATAGCCAGCTTCAGGAAAAGAAGAAGATGGGCATTTGGGCTCCCCTGCCAAAGTGTCACAGGCCAGCACCACAGCCCCCATCCCTCAAGGTCCCCGCCGCCTCAGAGCTCAGATGTGTTGGGGCTAGAGAGCCTCCTTCTGGGACATGGAGTAAGGCCTCCACTTTACACTGGTGCTGCGCCGACCCCTCGGCCTGGTCCGGGAGCTCAGCTGTGCTAGCTGGCCATGCTCCTTCGCGGGATACAGCCTTCCATCTCCAGCGCCTCTGGCCAGCCCTCGTACTTGTTGGTGTGTTTACTGTTCTTCATGTGCTGTGGGGGTGGGGGAGGAAGTCACCGCCTGGCCCTTTGGGACAGGGGACAGAGGCAGGCTAAGGCCCAGGCTTTCGACCTTTTTTTGCTGTGCTAACCAACTGAAGGCTCTCCAGGCGCTCACCCTCTGCCCCACCCCAGGGCAAAATGGAGATAGCTGAAGTGCACCAGGGGACGGACTATACATTTTGCTTGGCTTGGTGGCCCAGGAGGGTAGGCTCTGCAGAGGGGAGGGAGTATGTGTGTCCCCAGCTGTGGGAAGTAGCAGAGAGACATGGAGGAATTTTCTAGGGCTAGGGGAGCTTGAGCTGCTTTTCTTTTTTTAACTTTCACTAGTACCAGGCTTTGAACTCAGGGCCTTACATTTATTCATCTGGTGTTATACCACTTGACTCATGCCCCTAGTGTGGCTTTTTGCTGGTTATCTTGGCAATGGAGTTTTGTGGACTTTTCTGTCCAGGCTGGCTTTGACCCTTGATACTTCAGGTCTCAGCCTTCGGAGTAGTTAGGATGATAGGCTTGAGCCATTTTTCTTTCTTTCTTTTTTTTTTTTTTTGGTGAGCCATAGCCTTTCAGAAACTATGTGTTGTGGGGAGCAGCGCTTGTAGTCACCATGGCTTTTGCTAGAACCTTCCCAAAGGTTGAGCATTCTTTCAGACGTTTGGGAAGAAAGTTTCTTAGGTGTGAGTTTCACCAGAGTACCAATTTTTTTTTTTTTTGGTCTGGTCGTGGGGCCTGAACTCTGGGCCTGGGCGCTGTCCCTCAGCTCTTCATCTCAAGGCTAAGCGCTCTACCACTTGAGCCACAGCGCCACTTCTGGCTTTTTTCTTTTTGCTTATATGGTGCTGAGGAATGGAACCCAGGGCCTCAGGCATGCAAGGCAAGCGCTCTACCACTGAGCCACCTTCCCAGCCCCCAGTGTACCAATTTTGCCATTAAAAGAGAGACCATTTAAGGTACACGGCCAGGCTGCCAGGGCTGGGAGGTGGAGGTGCCCGTTTGGCTGCTGTACCTGTTCAAAGGGACTCTTGTTCTGCACGCCTTTGGCTCCTACAAACACCCAGCTGTCCCGGAAGGCGAGCTCCTTGGCATTCCTGCTGCCCAGCTCACTAAAAAGCTTCCTGGTCTCTTCATTCATCCTGTCATGCAGAAGGAGGAAAGAGGAGCTGGAAGCTACCACTGTATAGGAGCGCAGTGGAGGCTGGCTTTGGTGATCACTTACTTGGTGGCTGGGTCGTCATAGGATGCCACAAACACCAGGGTGCCTTCATGCAGTGGCCGAATGAACTTCAACAGATCGTTAACATCTGGAGGTGGGGGGAGGGCCTGTGGATGGGAAGCTTCCCGCCCCACCCTGTACCTCCCCCCAGCCACTGCTCCCCCAATGAGAGAGACCCCCGAAGTAGGGCTTGGGCCATGGACACGCATAAAAGACCACCAGGAAAAAAAAGCCACCAGGATGGTACTAGACAAACTGGTAAAGAAACCAGGGCTGTCCTGTCCTGGGACACATCCTCTAAATGGAGGTTGGGGTCTCCTTCCCCTCCCCTCTCCCCCCGCCCCCACTGCTTTATGGGAATCCAGGGAAGTACTTGAGAAGCCTGAATGGGTACAAGCACACAAAGCAGGGCGCCAAAGAGAAAGTCACCAGCTGGAGGCATGGCTACTGCTTACCTCCCGCCCACATGTCGAAAGCCCGGGCCTCGATGAGCTCACCATTGACCCCTGCATCAAGAGGAGAAAGTCCATACCCTGCAGGGCACCCCGACCCCTTCGGTGGATGAAGTCCGATCTGGCAGCATAGGGGACTCACCATTTACCAGGGCGATGTTGAGCCCACGACCCACGTTGTCCTTGACACTGCTCATGAGCCTGGCAGGGGACACAGAGCCCTCAGCTCCTGCAGACCCAGCCTGGACTCCCCGGCCCACTGCCCAGCCCCCATGGACCCCGGGGAGCTCACATCTTATCTTCCAGGCAGATCTTGGGCCCGATCACGTTGGCGGCCCCGCTGACCATGCGAAAGGCCAGGTGCTCCTCGGGACACGGCTGGGGAAGGCCACACTTGTACTTCCTGGCCCGTGGTTCTGAGCAGGGACAGCAAGTGTGACCCATGGGCCTGGCCCTGGGGTCACCTGAGATCTGAGAAGGGGAGGTCAGGGCCAGCCAGGGTAGATTAAGTGAACACAAGCAGGGAAGTGTGGTAGGGCAAGGCTGAGCACATGTCCATGGATACTCTTATCTTGCTGGCAAGGTGACAGGGACCCCAGGGAGGCTTTTCTGCTGTGCTGCTGTGTGTAGGAGAAGAGATAACAGGCTGAGGGCTGGCCTAACAGAACCAGGAGACGTGCAGAAGCGGAGATGGCCAGAGTGGAGGCCCTGTGATATACGGCTTCCAGCCAGGCCACAGCGGAGGAACTGAGCCAGGTGAGAAATGGGGCTCTGCTAGTGCCCCAATTTCCTTGGGCTCACCCTAAAGAAAGAGAGGAGGACAGGAGGAAGATGACTCCACAATGAGATGAACTGGATCCCCACAAAAATATATGCTGGAGTCGCAATCGCAAAACTTCAGAATGTGGCCTTGTTTGGAAATAAGGCTTCTTGTGGACAAATTGGTTAAGATGAGGTCACGCCGGAGTAGGTTGAGTGCTAAAGCAACATGACTGGTGTCCTTATAAGGAAAGAAGAGACAAGGGCGGGGGGGGGGGGGGGAAAAGACAATGGAGGCAGAGATTGTGCAGCCTCAGCCCAGGAGACCTAAGGCTACTAGGTGTGGTCCAGGCAAAGCAGAGTCCTCAACTCTCTCAGAGGGAGAACAGCCCTGCTGGTGCCTCACATTCACATTTCTTGCTTCCAGAATTGTGAGAAAAGAAATTTCTGTCATTAAGGCCTGCTTTGTGATGCTCTGATATAGAAGCTCCAGAAACTGATCATGCTTTTGGCCCTGGGAATTGAGGTGTTTATATAACAAATACTTAAAAATGTAGAAATGAATTTGAAACTGCCTAACAGGAAAAGGCTGTAGACTTGCAAGATGTATGGTAGAAAAAAAAGCCTACAGTGTTCTTAAGAAATCAAGGCCAGGGGCTAGTGGCTCATGCCTTTTAATTCTAGCTACTCAGGAGGCTGAAATCTGAGGATCATGGGTCAAAGGCAGCCCAGGCAGAAATGTCCATGAGACTCAAATCTCCAATAAACTATGCAGAAAAAGCTGGAAGTGATACTATGGCTCAGGTACTAGCCTTGGGCAAAAGAAACTCAGGGTCAGAACCCAGGACTGAGTTCAAGCCCCAGGACAGGCAAAAAGAGAGAGAGAGAGAGAGAGAGTAAAAAGAAATCATTGGTAGAGATATTGATAGTAGCTGGTTATGGTAGCACATGCCTGTAATCTAGTACTCAGAAGAGTATAGCAAGGTTGTTGAGCTTGAGACCAGGCTGCACTACATAGCGAGGCCATTTTTTTTTTTTTTTGTCAGTCATGGGGCCTGAACTCTGGGCCTGGGCGCTGTCCCTCAGCTCTTCAGCTCAAGGCTAGCACTCTACCACTTGAGCCACAGCACTACTTCTAGCTTTTTCTGCTTATGTGGTACTGAGGAATTGAACCTAGAGGGCCTTATGCATGCAAGGCAAGCATTCTACCACTTTGACTCCTTCCCAGCCCTCAAAAAAAATTTTTTTTCAGAGGACAGGGCATGGTGAATAATGCCTATAATACCAGGTAGGCAGAGATGGGAGGATCAGACTTTGAGGGCCAACAGGGGCAAAGTTCAGGAGTCTCTATCTCAATAAACAACCTGGAGTCCCAGGTATGTGTGAGGTACAGATAGAAGGACTGTGGTCTGAGGACAGTTCTACACAGAAGCAAGATCCTATCTGCAAAAGTAAAAGTAAAAGGCCTGGAGGTATGTCTCAAGTGGTTAGAGCACCTGCCTGGCAAGTACAAGGCCCTGAATTTAAACCATGACTAGTAAGCCTGATTATGGTGAGGGCTAGAAAGAAGACAGCAACAGGCAGAATGCTGCTAGGAACAGGAATGCTAAAGGTCCTTAGATGAGGTCTCAGAAATGAGGAAGAGGGGCTGGGAAGGTGGCTCAGTGGTAAAGCACTTGCCTTGCATGCCTGAGGCCCTGGGTTCGATTCCTCAGCACCACATAAGCAAAAAGAAAACAAATGAGGAAGAAAGTAGGCGCCGGTGGCTCATGCCTGTCATCCTAGCTACTCCAGAGGTTACGATCTAAGGATCATGGTTCAAAGCCAGACTGTGCAGAAAAGTCCATGAGGCTCATTGCCAATTAAACCACCAAAAAGCCAAAGGTGGAGCTGTGGCTCAAGTGGTAGAGTGCTAGCCCTGAGCAAAAAAGCCAAGTGGGAGTATGAGGTCCTGAATTCAAATCCTGCGCCTGGCATGCACACAGGCACACGCACACACACACCCCCACACACATTGAATTTGAAGAGATTTCTGAGCCCAACGTTAAAGGCATGGCCTGGCTTCTCGTTGCTGCTATGGTAGGATATGAGAATAGACAGAGAAATTGAGCAAAGAACCCTCAGGATGAAGGGAGCCGAATGTGATGATTTAGAAAATCTCACGCTAATCATAATGCAAAAAATTAGAGTGCTCTCTAGAGAGAACACAGTGGGTGTGGCTGGCTAGAGAGGAAGTATGTGATTTCTGAGTGCATTCCACCCTCTCAGAAGCTTGGACCTGAGATGGGGTTAAACAGGCAGGATCTGAAGAGAACTTTCTTGCCTTGTAGCTTGGGCCTTTATCAAGGAAACAAGAATCCCCCCAAGTCAGGGCTGGGAGCGAGTGGTTCACACTGTAATCCTAGCTACTCAGGAGGCTGAGATCTGAGGATGGTGGTTTGAAGCCAGCCTAGGGAGAAAAGTCTATGAGACTCATCTCCAATTAACTACCAAAAAGTCAAAAGTGGAGCTATGGCTCAAGTGGTAGAGTGGTAGACTTGAGCAAAAAAGCTCAAGGACAGTGCCCACACACACACACACACACACACACACACACACACACACACACACACACAAGAAAAGGAAAAGAAACATGGTCAGCTTGTACTGTAAGGGACAGAGATGAGCTAAAGGAAGCAGGCTGGTTCTGAAGGTAGAATAAGGGAGGTAGAAGCCAGAGAGTGAGAACACCTCTTATGGTAGAGGCTGGGGTCCCCTCAGTGGGCCCAGAGAGGAGAATCAGGCCACAAAGAATTATTCTCTGAAACTGAAAGGAGTTGTCACTGATGGGTTTTGAACTTGTTCGTGACTTTCTTGTTTTCTGTCCTCCCTTTTTGTGTGTGCTAGTACTGAGATTTGAACTCAGGACATGTCTTGCTTAATTGTTTTTTTTTGTCGGTCTTGGGGCTTGAACTCTGGGTCTAGGCGCTGTCCCTGCACTCTTCAGCTCAAGGTCAGCACTCTACCTCTTGAGCCACAGCGCCACTTCTGGTTTTCTAGTGGTTTATTGGAGATCAGAGTCTCATGGATTTTTCTGCCCAGGAGGGTTTTGAACCATGATCCTCAGATCTCAGCCTCCTGAAGATTACAAGCGTGAGCCACCAGCACCCAGCTTGCTTAAGTTTTTTATTCAAGGCTATCATTATATCATTTGAGCCATAGTTCCACTTCCAGATTTTTGGCGGTTAGTTAAGAGTCTCGTAAACTTTCTTGCCAGGCTGGGAAGGTGGCTCAGTGGTAGAGTGCTTGTCTAGCATGCATGAGGCCCTGGGTTCAGTTCCTCAGTACCACATAAACAGAAAAATCCAGAAGTGATGCTGTGACTCAAGTGGTAGAGTGCTAGCCTTAAGCTAAAGAAGCTCAAGGACATTGCCCCGGGCCTTGAGTTCAAACCCTAAGATTGACAAAACAAACAAACAAAAAGCCATAAGCTTTTCTACTAGGGCAGGGGCTTTGAACTATAATCCTCAGATCTCAGTCTCCTGAGAAGTTGAGATTACCAGCGTGAGTCACTGGCTCCTGGCTCTATTTTCCTCCCTTTTGGAATAGGAATGTTGACCCTTTACCTGTCTCCTCACTGCATTCTGACAACAGGTAACTCATTTACAAGGCTCACAGCCAAGCAAGCTAAGATGCCTAGTATAGGGAAGTATGGGTGAAGAACAGAAATCCTGAGGGACTGCAGGCCGGCAGGTGCCACAAAGGCAGCATGAGGGGTGGGCACAGAGGAGAGGCAGGGAAGTGACCCGAGCTTACCTGCAGTCACTGAGTTCTCTGGGCCTGTGGACACAGAGTTGTTTGTGTTAGTGTGGATGCCCCATGGAGCCTGCAACACGGCAGTCAGGTTCTGGGGTCAAGGAGCTAAGGAAGAGTGTCTCTCTGCTTGTCTATCTGGAGTTTAGATCCAAACTGCTTGCTCAAGGAAAGGGGTGCATTGCATTCATAACCATGACCTCCATGACCCATTGCCTGCCACAGGGGATAGAGTCCCCTCCCCATCCCAGAGCCCAGCAGCAAGCTCACAGGGCACTGTTTCCAGCATTCAGAGGGGGCCCCACCTCTTTCTCGGACCCTACTGACTTCCATCTAGTAGAGGAGTGAAATTAGGGATTGTTGCTTCCCAGCCAGAGCAGCTGGTTGGTAGGAGATGGCTACAGTTGGTGCCAGGAAATAGGTTAAGGGAAGCCAGAGGTAGCCTGCCATAGGAAGGCTCTGGAAAACCAAGCCACCCCCACGCCACTGTGGGTAGCAGTCCCACAGTCAACACAGGAACTCTGCAGCCAGGCAGCAGAGAGCCCCACACTCACTGGTGAAGAGTTGCTGGATGCGAGGGAAGCCACCACCAGGCCCACCCAGGAGAATGGCGACTACGATCCAGGTGAGCCCCACAGTGATGACGAGGGCCACGATGCGGAGTGGGCCTGTAGGCAGGACAGACACAGGGCAGGCCCACCTCAGATGCCTGTCATCAAACTCAAGAATGATCCCATGGTCTCTCAGACCACATAGCCCCTTCCACTCGGGAAGAACTGATGGGAGGATGGGCTGGTGGGGACCCATCGCCACTCAGCAGGCCCGACGATAGTCCCTTGGCAGGTAGAGGGAGGAAACTGAGTTCTAACCCCAAGGCTGCCATTTTGTTCTCCCTGGAAGGTTTCCAGGGGATTTGTATAACCCACTACTCCACAAGCACATCCCTAGAACTCCTCTCACAACCGGCAATATATTGCGTGTCATCTATTTGCACCTCCTCTCCTCTTGTTCAGAAAGTTTGAACCTGACTTCCCCTCCCTTGTCAGATTTCTTGTAATGAGGACCCTTCTCTCTCTCTCTCCCTCCATTCCTCACGGTAGCTATAATGTCATGCCTACAGTGGCCTGTTGGCTCTCAGATTCCTTGACCTCAGTCAAGGCTCTCAGTCTGGCTTTCCATGCTTGCCTGATGGAAACATTTCACCTCTGAGTAGCCTGCCTTCTCCTTGGCCACATGGTCTTCCTCTACCCGCCTGCCTTCTCTTTGGCCACATGATCTTCTTCTACCCGCCCCCTCCCCCTTTGTTTGCCAGTCCTGGAGTTTGAACTCAGGGACTGCACTGTCCTTGAGCTTCTTTTGCTCAAGACTAGCGCTGTACCACTTGAGCCACAGTGCCACTTCCAGCTTTTTGTGTTTATGTGGTACTGAGGAATGGAACCCAGGGCTTCATGCATGTTAGGTAAGCACTCTACCACTGAGCCACATTCCCAGTCCTACCTTCCCCTTTAAAGCTGGACCGTTCTGGGCTTGTATTCCAGGGTGCCTTCTTATCTCTAGAGTCTGTTTATAGGTAAAATTTCATCTATTCCAGATCTTCTGTGTGTGTGCTAGTCCTGGGGCTTGAACTCAGGGTATGAGCACGGTTCCTTAGCATTTTTACTGCTCTACTACTTGAGCCACCTGTCCACTTCTGTGTACTCCAGATCTTAAACTAAGCAGCACATAGCAATAATACCTTAGTTTCTAGCTGCAGCCAATCACCCCCTTCCAAAACGTTCCTCACTGCACAGTTCCACTTCGGTCTATCAAGTGGCTATTTTAGTAGGTTTGAACTTCAGTTCTCAAGTTCTTCTCTCCATCTCACCCCAGTGTCTCCCTCCACTAGGACTCCTTTCCTTCCCCACAAGGCATCTCTATGTGATGTGCCAGGTAGGTGCAGTAGCACTTCAAGCATGAGTGCAGACTCTTTTTGCATTGGTTACTTTTGAGGTCGGGTCTTGCTTTATGCTTGGACTGTGATCCTCTTAATTGTGCTTCCCTATGTCGCTGGAGATGACAGGTGTGTGTCACTGTGCCCCGGGAAGGCTGGCCTTGAACCGGGATCGTTTGGATCCTCAGATCTCTGCCTCTTTAAGTAGCTAAGATTACAAATATGAGCTCTTTCCTAAGAAGGCTTGTTCGTCTTAGTTGTCCCGCTGTTATTGCTTCAAATCCAACTCTAGAAACACCTTTGTCAGTTTCTCTCAAAGACCATGCGGGTCCCTGCTGTTACCCTCCCCACCTAGCCGCCATGGTCCCTGGAGCCTCTGTCACAACTTATTTTTCAAAAAGCAGCAGCCTGTTATCTCAGTTAGGGGAACAACAGTAACGCACATCTTATAGTTTGGGACACGGAAGTCCTCAGCCGTGGAAGGATTCGCTTAAGGTCAGAGAATGCGTGTTTGTGTACGGTTCTCCATTTTCAGCACCAATACCAGTGGCCACCCCGGCCCCTCCTAGCAGACGTCAGAACGCTAGGGCCTCCCTCCCGTTGTCTGTGGAAGCCACCAACCTGCCAACCTCATGTCCAGTTCCCCCGCTGGTTGGGACCGCCGGCAGGTGCACTGTTTGGGGACCGTGAGCTGTGTAGGGGGTATAAAGCAGAAGAGCAGGTCTGGGTGCGTGCCGGGACAAGTCTGTGCTGAGCCCCGGTGGGAGGCAAGCGCGATCGGTGTTACGACTTGGTCCTCCAAACATCCGGCCGGGCTAGGCTCCTCGGGAACGCCAGGGCAGTACCTGCCTGACCAGGAGGGGCCTTGGGAACGAATCGGATCACGGTCGGGCTCACAGTCACCTCCGTGACCGCGTTGTCCAAGTGGTTCTCCCGGACTTCTGCCACTCCAGTGGGTGGTCCAGGAGACCAGGCTCACCAAGGCGGTAGGGAGACGTGGGCTCCGTAAGGAGGCGGGCCTGTCGGGCTGCCGGTCTCGTTCAGTCGGACGGAGCGAGTTAACACAGTTGCGTAGAAGCAGCCTGGCAGGCCCGACAATGGCGGCCTTGGGGGGGGCCCACAATCTACCGGCCCCGCCCCGCCTTCGGCCTTGCGCCTAGGCTGGCAGGCGCCACGCAGGCTCCACCTCTAGACCCGCCCCACCGTCTGCTCCAGCCAATCGGTGGGTGGAGTCTTACCAGGCCCCGCCTCCGCTGCTCGCTCCTACTCTGCCATCAGGCCAGTGAACCCCTTGAACAAGCTCAGCTTTTGCCAAAGTCGGGGAAGCCGTGGAAGGGCTTGGGTACGTAGGTGGAAGTGAGTCTAAAGTTGGTATTTGCGCCGTTTAGGAACAAGGAAGCGCCACAACCACACGTGGGAAAAACAGCAGAGCCTGACAGAGCTAAGGCAACCGGGGCGTGCCTCTGGCTGCCTCTGCTTCCCGTCTGTCCTGTTCATAATCGTTCATAATCAAGTGTCTTCTTGTTTTTTGAAGCACTCAGTAAGATGAGGTGCTATGCACACCCAGCCCTGGTTCTACCGGAGTCACTTTTCCCCGGCATGATGGAGTAATCTGTCTGAGCAGCCTTCTACTGGACGCAGAGATTTTAATTAATTAATTTTTTTGGTCCGGTCATGGGGCCTGAACTCTGGGCCTGGGCGCTGTCCCTCAGCTCTTCAGCTCAAGGCTAGC
>NW_012267425.1:842498-844344 GCF_000151885.1 Dipodomys ordii | reverse complement strand
CTCACGGTCTTTCCTGCCTGGGCTGGCTTTGAACCGTGATCCTCAGATCTCAGCCTCCTGAGTAGCTAGGATTACAGGCGTGAGCCACCAGCGCCCGGCAGTCTATGAGACTCTTATCTCCAGTTAACCACTAGAAAACACCAAGTGGCACTGTGGCTCAAGTGGTAGAGTGCCTAGAGTTCAAGCCCCATGACTGACAAAAAAAAAGAAAGGAAGGAAAGAAGGAAGGAAAGAAGTAAGTAGTGGTCAGGCACCAGTGGCTCACATCTGTAATCCCAGCTATTCCGGAGTCTGAGAGCTGAAAATTCAAGGTTTGAGGCCAGACAAAGCAAAAAAAAGTCAAGACTATCTGAAAAATAACCAACTACAGCAACAACAACCACCAGCTGGAGCTGTGTTTCAAGCGATAGAATGCCAGCTCAGTCCTAATGTAAAGAAATAATAAAAACAATAAAATGATGCAAAACTAGTCCTGTTTCGTCTGCCCACAAGTGACATTGCATATACCCGCATTGCACTTACAACTAGGAACCATACACCGGCACGTTACTGTTCACCAGGACATAAACCTTAACCAATTTTCTCCATGGTTTGTGGTGCTGGGAATCAGAACCCCCTTTTATTCTATTCTAGCGTCCTGCTGATGGTGTCACTCATATGCGGAGCAATTATTCCCCCCTAACTCAGTCATTGCTGGAAACACCTCACATACACATCCATTCATAATTGTGCTTTCATAGTTTCAGGGATGCTTTGCAATCCATCAAAAAGCCGAAAGTGGAGGTGTGACTCAAGCAGTAAATCACCAGCTCTTTTAAATTGTTATTATAAAGATGATATACAGAGGGGTTGCAGTTTCATAGGCCAGGTAATGAGTCCATTTCTTTTTGGACACTATCACTCCTTCTCTTGCTGTCTCTAGATCACCAGCTTTGAGTGAAAAAGTGAGGCCCCGAGTTCAAGTCCCAGCACACACAGACACACAGACACACACACACACAGACACACACACACACACACACACACACCTCTCCCATGCATGCACAGAGTAGCAGTTTCCATTAAACCTTATTTACAATACAGTGTTGTCCAATGTTCATTTATATGTACCCACAGATTTGCTTTTTGTTCCTTCCCATATTTGTTTTACCCATCCAGTAGCAGCTCACAGCTTTCTTCTGTGCTTGTTGCATTTTTTTAGTGAAGTAGCAAATTTTGGGTTGGAGGCATGGCTCAGTTGGTAGAGCACTAGCCAATGAACAAAAGTGTCAGGTACTAAATTTCTGTCCTGGTCGCAGACCTAAAAAAAAGACAAAAAACAGAGAGATGACAAATTCTTTGCTTCTATATGTACTTCCCGTTCATGCTTGAAAGATTTTCAGGGCTGAGGATGCAGCGCCACTACCAAAAATGTTTTGTTTTGTTTTCATTTTCATTGAAGAGTAGGATTATAGATTGGAAGTTATTTCCTTCCAGGGTGTCAAAGATTCTTTTTCAATGTCTGTTGACTGTTGCTGCAGAGTTCATTGCTCACTTTTTGGAGCTAGTCTGTCTTTATTCCCTCTCTGGCTGCTTTGAACATTTTTTGTCCTTGGTTTACTGTGCTTTCTACTATTATATTGCTAGATATTGATTCCTTTTTATTTTTTGTGCTCCGCGTTAGTTGTCTTCTGTGCCTAAGGATAAAATTACAACAGCTTGGTTTGAGGATCTTTAATCATTTTGTTTTTCCTTTACTAATTTCTCAGGTAGGGTCTTGTATTTTTTGCCCTGGACTGTGACTTTCCTACTGGGACTGCAAGTTTGCACTACCACACCCAGCTTTTTGTTGTTGCTATTGTTCCCC
>NW_012267425.1:833156-840958 GCF_000151885.1 Dipodomys ordii | reverse complement strand
GCTTTTTTCTTTTTGCTTATGTGGTGCTGAGGAATTGAACCCAGGGCCTCATGCATGCAAGGCAAGTGCTCTACCACTGAGCCACCTTCCCAGCCCCCACACTGGCTTTCAATGTGTGATTTTCTTTTCTTTTCCTTCTTCCTTTCTTTGTCTTCCTTCCGTCTTCCCTCCCTTCCTCCCTCCCTTCCTGTCAGAATTAGTGCTTGAACTTGGACAGTGTGAGGTCTTGCTTAGCTTTTTAGTTCAATGCTGGGACTCTACCACTTGAACCATGCCACTACTTTCTGCTTTCTGTTGGTTTAGTTCAAGGTAAGAATCTCTTGGTTTTGTCTGTCAATGCTGGTTTTGAACCGTGATCCTCAGAGCTCAGCGTCTGGATTAGCTAGGATTACAGGTGTGAACTACCGGAGCCTGGCTTGGCTCTCAGTTTTGTTATTGAGTCCAAGATTCTAAGAGGAAGAAAGAACCAAATTTTGGTGAGAATTTGGTATCACCTACTATAAAATTCATTTTTGGCTGGGTATGGTGGGAGCTGGTAATCGTAGTACTGGCGGAGGGTGGGGGAGAGGTGGGCTGAGGCAGGAAGATCTTGAAATGTTTTTTTTTCTTGACTGTCATGGGGCTTGAACTCAGGGCCTGCACCCTGTCCCTGAGCTTTTTCTGCTCAAAGCTAGTGTTCTACCACTTTGAGCCACAGCTCCACTGGTTTTCTGGTAGTTAATTGGAGATAAGAGTCTCATGGACTTTCTTGCTCAGATTGGCTTCAAAACACAGTCCTGTAGACCTCAGCCTCCTGAGTAGCTATGATTATAGGCATGAGCCACCAGCTCAAGATCCCAGCAAGGATCTTGAGTTTAAGGCTCATTTGGGCTACATAGCAAGTTTCTACCTCACGAATCAACAAAGCAGTCTTCATACACATTACCTGAATTGTGAAATGGTAACCCCTCTGTACAACACCTTAATAATTACAATGAAATTATATTAAAAAAAGAATGGGGCTGGGAAGGTGGCTCAGTGGTAGAGTGCTTGCCTTGCATGCATGAAGCTCTGGGTTTGCTTCCTCATTACCACATATGCAGAAAAAGCCAGAAGTGGTGCTGTGAATCAAGTGGTAGAGTGCTAGCCTTGAGCTGAAGAGCTGAGGGACAGTGCCCAGGCCCAGAGTTCAGGCCCCACGACCAGCAAAAAAAAAAACAAAAAAACAAAAAACAAAAAAAACAAACTCTGTTGCTATTCTGGACATTTCAGATAAAAGTAATCATATACTATGGGGCCTTTGTACTCAGATTCTTTCACTTGGCATATTTTCAAGGTTAATCCATGTAGCCTGGACAAGTTGTTACTTCAAGTTAGTTTATCATTCTTTGTGTGTGTGTGTGTGCTGGGGAGGGAATCCAGGCAAGCAGTGTACTCTGAATCACTTTCCCAGAACTCCATTTACCCACCCATTTTGATGAAAAGCTGTTTATATATTTGAGCATTATGAATAATGCTGTTATAAATGTGCTTTTGCATGGAGACATGTTTTGATTTTGCCAGGTAGCGTATACCTGCAGTGGAAAGGTTGGGGCCTGTGACTCTCCTTTCTCTGCCTTCATGTAGGCACTGAGCTGAGATAACAGTTGAGTGGTCTCACCTGCCATACTGGAAAAACTCAGAGCTGACAGGCCAGTTGATTCCACCCACCTGGTACTTTACACGTCTAAGTTTAATGATCCAGTGATGAGGTGACAGTCAAAGTGACTAAATGGTGTCTCATGTGCAACTTTTCAGTTGTTTTTATTGGTCATGGGGCTTGAGTTCAGGGCCTGGGTGCTGGTCCTCAGCTCTTTTGCTCCAGGCTAGTGCTGTACCACCTTGAGCCACAGTTCCACTTTTTTTTGGTGGTTTATTGGAGATAAGAGCCTCATGAACTTTCCTTCCTGGGTTGGCTTTGAACCACCTCAGACCTCAGTCTCCTGGGTAGCTAGGATTACAGGAATGAACCACCAGTGCTTGGCTTTTCAGTTATTTTGTAGATAGGGTCTAGCATTCTCAAGTGGTACCAGCCTCCAAAAATCATCCTCCCAGCTGTGCCTCCCAAATAAACTATTGGGAATATAGTTGTGTATGTCCAGCTTGGTGGGGTCTTGCTTAGTGGGGTCAGCCTGGTCACCAACCATATTCCTCTCACTCTCTCTACCTAAGTGCCTGAGGTTAAAGTATACATTAGTATACCTGGTATCCTCATTGTCCTAGTTTCTAATATAAACATTAATACTGGTGCTTCTCAGCCGACTTTGCTTTCCTGGTCCCAATACAGGCACCCACAACCAAGAGGAATTGTTGGTCCTTAACTAGGCCTCCAACTCTTTGTTCAATGTTGGCAGCTGAGCTGATATGAATGTTCACTGTTGTTGGTAGGACTGTCATGGACTCCCAGAAACAAGGTGACAATTGAGTATTCTCACTAGAGCTCTCCGGCCTCTGTCCTGGATCACATCAAAAGGTGGGTCCCGCCCTTCCTCCTACCTAGTGTGTTGGGGGGCATCATGTAGGCATCCCTTTTCCACTTTCAGGTCCCCGTGCTTAGGAGCCCGCACCTCAGCAACACTACACCAGCAGGTGCCCAGCATGCAGCTCTGCTAGATCCTTTGTAGTTTGTGAAGTTGGTGTGTTCCTAAGGGCTTTGTTAGGGGGGAATCAGGACAGGCCCTTGGGTCTTTTTTTCTTTTCCTTGACAGTCCTGGGGCTTGAACTCAGAGCCTGGGTGCTGCCCGAGTCTGTTTGTGCTCAAGGCCAATGCTCTATCACTTGAGCCACAGCATCACTCTTGACTTTTTCTGAGTGATTTATTGGAGATAAGTCTCATGGACTTTCCTGCCCAGGCTGGCTTTGAATCACAATCCTGATTTCAGCCTCCACAGTAGTTAGGATCACAGGTCTGAACCACCAGCGCCCGGTGGGCCTTTGGTTTTCTTTTCTGATGGCTCAATGCCATCCCCAGGTGCAGATCTGAGGCTCTGAGGACATAGCACAGCCAAACAGGGTGTGAAAATGTAAAAATGCTTGTAAACCTCAGGGTCACAGCACCTCCACATGGTCTGCGGCAAGGAGGTAGGAGGAAGGGCATGGACATATTTTCAGGGGCTGCTGTGCTTGATTCTGTCATCTCTGGTCTTGGGCAAAGCCTAGTCTGCTCATGGAAGCCACTTGGCAGCCACATTGCCAAGTTCAAATAAAGAGAAAGACGACGCGTGCTGGCTAGCACAGTGGACCTAGTGACATTCACAAGGTGTACAGTGAGCAACTGTGGAAGGGGTACTGAGCACTGGTGACCGCCCTCACTTGCTGGGCTCCACCCCTGATGGTCTCACTTCTGGCCATTCCTGCTGGGTCCACCGATGTCCCTTGGAAAGTAGAGAGGGCTGAGCTGCGCTGGATGGAAGGCCCCATGGCCCAGCCCTCAGCCCTGACTGCAGGGGATGAGGGGTGACACAGAGCTGGGTGTGGTGGCACACGCCTTCCGTACTAGCTATGTGAGAGGCTGGGCCAGGACTGCTGGAATCCAGAATCGGGGGCCATACCGAGCAGTGCACACAACTACCAAGGGTGATGGGAGGGTAGGGGTGGGGAGACAGGGCTGAGTCTCTGGCCTCAAACACCTCCCATTTGCTAGGCACATGCTGCTCTACACCAGGACATTTTCTGGGCACTCTAAACATAAACATTCTGCCCTGATTGTTGTCTCCAGTTGGGGTGTCATGTGTAGAACACAGGCTGCGGGCACTGGGATCACAGGGGCGCCTCTCGCCCCCTTCCCAGTGCTCAGCTCGGGACAGCCCAATGCCAGGGCGGGGCCAGGCAGCAGGTGGAAACAAATTTATATTCACCTTATGCCTCAAGACATAACCTTACTTGGAAACAGGTGTGTGCAATTGTAGTTGAACTTAGATTATTATATGGGGTAAAGTGGACTCCATTCCTGCACAACAGGAAGGAGAGAGATCTTTTGAATGTGCAGAGAGAGGTTGGAGCCACACAGCTACAAGCCAACAAATGCTTGAGGTTCCCCAAAGCTCAAAGAGGTAAGGAGGCCTTGCTCTAGAGCCTACTTGGGGGTGCCAGCCTTGCTCCCACCTCCATTTTGCGTTGCTGACCTCAAGCGCCGCAAGATGCTGGGCTTGGGCTTCACAGTTCTGAGGTGCATGCAACTTTTTTTCTGGTCAATCATGGGGCTCGAACTCTGGGCCTGGGTGCTGTCCCTCAGCTCTTCAGCTCAAGGCGAGCTCTCTACCACTTGAGCCACAGTGTCACTTCCGGTTTTCTGGTGGTTCACTGGAGAGAAGAGTCTCATGGACTTTCCTGCTTGGGTTGCCTTTGAACCATAATCCTCAGATCTCAGCCTCCTGAGTAGCTAGGATTATAGGCGTGAGCCACCAGTGCCTGGCTATTCCACCTAACTACGTTCCTAATAGCTCTCAGCTGCTGCTCAGGCTGTAGAGCCTGGCATTGCTTTGACCTATGTCCCTCTTGAATGTGGGCTCTGAGGTCATTCAGCAAGCCCAGTCGTCTCCTGCCTGTCTTGGCGTGGTGGAGGGCAGCAGCCGGGGATGTGGGGTGGGGGAGGGGGAGGCTGACCAGTGTGCATGGACAGCAACAGTGTTGAGGTGTTCATGTGGAACATGAGCCAGACTGACCTCTGTCCTTGCTCAGCAAGCTGGTCTTGATGGACACCCATGGAGTGCAGCAGTGAGTGGCAGGGACAGGCTTGAGCCTTGGGTGGGGGCAAGCCCAAGCCAGTGGGGTGTAGCACCGTGGTGGGTGTCCAGTGAGGGGGAGCGGAGGGGCACAGGACGTGATGGGCCTGCCGCCCATGGTGTTGGGGGGTAAGGACAAGGGGACAGGCGGGCTGCTGAAGGATTTAATGGCGAGGGTTGAGGTAGGGGTCATAGCTACTGCTTCTGCGTTGTGTGCGGAAGGGAGGCTGCCCGCGGGTGGAGTGAGGGAGGCCGTGGAGTAGAGTTTGTGGGGAGCAGCTGTCTGGGGCTAAGACACCGTTAGGCAGCACGGCATCCCGTCCAGCTGCTCGCCAGGAATGTTGCGTGCACCGGGCAGCGTGGCTCCGCTGGTGCACTTGTGCGTTGTGAGGCACGTGCCAATGGGCACTGGGGAGTGCTTTGCCCCGGCCCCCGCCCCACAGTCCTCAGCTTAGGCTGCCGCTCTTCCTTCTGTGGGGGCCGGAATGAGGGGGGCCGGGGTGACTGGGAGGTAGGTGGCTCAGCTAGGGCTTGCGGGAGTCCCGCGCATCCCGGCGAGGCTCGCGCTTGGCTCTGGAGGAGTGCAGCGGGGCTTCCGTGGCAGCAGCAGCAGAGAGGGGCACAGTGGTGGCCGGAGCCCAGGGCAGGAATGTCAGGCTCAGGCCAGTGGTCCCAAAGTCTTCCCAGTGTGGGGTCAGTGGCAGGAAGGACAGACACAGTGTGGCTGAGGGGAGCGCAGGTGGGGTGGGGGTGGTGTCCAGGGCTCAGAGCTTGTGGGGGTTCACCCACTTGTAGGTACCCTCATAGTGGAAGCCTACTCTCTTCATCAGGTCGTCTGCCTCTGTGGGGCCGCGGCTGGAAGCAAGACAAGATAGGCAGAGGGAAGGAAACATGAGGGATCCTCGCTTGTGGGGGTCCCCCCTTCAATGCCCCCCCACCGCCTATCCTTCCCTTACCTCCCATACACATAGGGGATGGGCTGTGGCTTCTCGCTGTCAATCTTGTGCAGTAGGGGAGTGAAGATCCTCCAGGCCTCCCGGAGCTCGTCGCTGAGGGGACATGGGGTGGCTTGTGGGGAGCAGTGTTGTGCATAGCGGGGGAGGGGAGAGCACTCTCTTGCCTGCCCCCCCCCCAGATGTCTGGGGGAAGATCGCCAGGCACCCTCACCTGCGCACAAAGTGCATCTGGCTGCCACAGAAGACGTCCAGGATGAGGCGCTCATAGGCATCAGGGAGCTTGACGTTCTGCAGGGGGAAGGGCTCGCTGCCACCACGGGTATGCAACAGCCCCTCACTGCATGTGCAACAGCATGCATGCAACAGCCCCCCTCCCCAGCTCGCCCTCTCAGTGGGCACCTTGTATCTGTTGCCATAGGTCAGGTCCAGCTCCGACTCCTCGGGGTTGAAGAACATGCCGGGCTTCTTGGTCATCATCTTGGTATACACGGCCTCGTTGGGTTGCACGCGGATGACCAGCTCGTTGCGCTTGCACTGCTGGTGGAAGATGTCACCCGCCACGTCGTGGAACTGTAGCCTCACCTCTGCCTTGCGCTCATTCAGAGCTTTGCCGCAACGAAGGATGAAGGGCACCCCTGCAGGGGAGGAGTGGGCTGGCCTCAGGGCTTGGGTTTTGCACAGGCCCGGGCCATGTGCAAGTGCTTGAGTGGTGGTGTATGTGGTGTGTGTGGGGAGGGGGCATATAAAGCGGATGCACACCTACCATCCCACCGCTCATTCTCCACATAGAGAACGACCGCAGCGAAGGTGGCAGTGGTAGAGCCGAGAGGCACGGTGGGGTCATCGAGGTAGCCTTTGGCGGCTTCTCCTTCTGCGCTGGGATTCCCCACGTACTGGCCCAGGACCACGTTGTCAGCCTTCACCTCAGAGATGCACTTCAACACCTTGACCTGTGGGAAAGCCAGGGCAGGGGGGCAGAACAGGAGCCTGGGTGACAGGGCGGGTGCAGAGTGGGGGGCGTGGCTGGCAGCGCCTGCCCCCCTCCTACCTTCTCATCCCGGACGTCATCGGAATCGGTGGAAGCGGGCTTCTCCATGGCCACCAGACATAGCATCTGCAGCAGGTGGTTCTGCATCACGTCCCTGGTGGAGGAGAAGGCTGAGGCCGGCCAGGAGGATGGGGGCGGGGGGGGGGGCCTCACCTTTGCCTCCCTTCCCGCTAGCCACATGCCAGGAGGCCCAACATCCCGAAACAAGGCTTCTAGTGACAAGCTGGCAGGAGTGCTTCCACACCCCTCACACGGAGGACACCAGAGTGTGCCCAGAATGGGGGGGGGGGACGCGGGGCTGGGTGCATGCTCCTCTCTCACCTGATGATTCCAAATTCATCGAAGTAGCCCCCCCGGCCCTCAGTGCCAAAGGGCTCTTTGAAGGTGAGGATCACGCAGGCAATGTTGTCCCGGTTCCAGATAGGGCCAAAAATTCTGTTGGCAAATCTGTGTGGGGCACAGACAGAGGTGAGTGCGGGGGAGGTGGCTCCCCCTTGAGCCCCCCCCCCCAGCCCCACGTCGGGCGGGGGGGGCTCAGCCCCTACCTCAGCACCATGAGGTTCTGCACCATCTCCTTGCCCAGGTAGTGGTCGATGCGGTAGATCTGGTCCTCACGGAACAGGGACGAGATGTGGTTGGACAGCTGGTCAGAGCTCTGCAGGTCTCTCCCGAAGGGCTTTTCCACAATGATGCGGTTCCAACCTCTGTGGGGAGCCCCCAGCCAGTTCCTTCAAGCTCCTACTCCAGCAGCAGCACCCAAAGCATTGTGACCCCAACTCTCTCCCCCCTGGAGCATCAACATTGTCTCCTTGCCTTTCCAAAGAGGCCCTCACACCCATGGATACCTTCTGTCCTCCCAAGTCCTTCACTCAACCTGCTTGGGAAGGGAACCGCTCCAAGGCCTGCCTGTTTTGCATGCTACAATGGACTGCTACCTTTCTTTTCTTTTCTTTTTTTTTTTTTGTCAGTCGTGGGGCTTGAACTCTGGGCCTGGGCGCTGTCCCTCAGCTCTCCAGCTCAAGGCGAGCACTCTACCACTTGAGCTACAGCGCCACT